>NC_061502.1:1560678-1820678 GCF_022539355.2 Hippoglossus stenolepis
CAGTCATTGTGTTTTCCGTGTGTGCCATCATCCCCACTGGGTACGGTCCGGATCACATAAATCTGGCCTGATCCCTAATGAAACTCAAACAAAGCCCCAAGTCTCTGCCTCCAAAGCATCTTTCTGTCACTTGCCAGGAATCCAGATGGTACAAGTCCATACATCACAGCATAATGCTCTTTCATTGTACACAGCCTTGCATGGCATGATGTGTGGCCCTTTTGTGAGGAGCCGTCACAAAAGTACATTCACTGAGAGCGAAACCTCTGAGTCTCCCGCAGACACCGCGGCCTGTGTCCCGTCTTAAAACCGAGTGCATAACAGTGTCATTGTCCTTTGGCTGTGGCTTTTGAGCAATACTGGCTGTTAAAAAGGCATTTCATTAACTTTGCACCCTCCAGTTTGCAATACAAATAGCTCTATAATGACATGAGCAAAGGCAGAGTCACCCTGACCCACTGTACATGCACAAAGAACAAAAGGCTTAAGACTGATAAGAAGGGAGGAACTGTGGAGGGGCCTCTTGTTAGAATTCCCATGCTGCATATGATGACACGCACTGCTACTTCAGGCATTTCCTTTAATGTTAAAAATGACAAGAATGTGATTGTTCATTCATTGCAAGCAAAAAGAGTCGCAGCTGATGAGAAGTCAATTGCAGCTATTTTTTTTCCTCTCAATTTTTATGTCATCCTGAACCTCTCGAAGTTATATAGTTAATATAGTTCTTTATCTATTTTAGCCTGTTAACTACGTGATATATTGTGTTCGCTTTTTAACTTTTATTTTAACTCCTGTGCACCAACGAGCAGTAGCGCTCTTTATTGAAGTCTAATTCCTGTACATTTGTTTTCAGGTGCACAACAAAAACATAAGCTGGGAAAAGTGTGATGGTAGCCAGATATTGTCTTCACTCAAATCTGGCCTCCTTTGTTTTGTGGAGAGACTACTTGACCTGTCTAATCCAACAGTCATGGAGTTTCCATTGCAAAACTCTGAAATTGTTCCCGAAATTTTTTGTCAGCTTCAAGCCCTGAGCAAAGGATCAAATATTTCCAAACCTGCCAACACTGTGATATAAAGCCACAATGAGCTGTACTACCTAATGACAGAACTATGCTGATGTATGAAAAGCTGGACGAAGACACAGTTATTTCTAAGTTTGATGGCGTTGACTTTGATGCTGAGTTGAGTAACTGTTCCTCTTTAATATGTGTAAATCATGGGATGTGAGCACACCGGAAAAATCCTGCCCCTCATCAGTGACATTAAAACTGTAGTGAAAGGGGTCCGTTTTACGTAACGCTGCTAGTATTACATCAACAGATGTTTTTCCGATTTCTGCTCAGGGAGAGATGAGGTGTGCCACAGATGTGAGTCTCACATATGCTGCTGCGTGTCTAACGTGAACGCCAAAATGAAAAACCACGAGATCGGGACCGTCACACTCAAATAAGGCAGGGAGTTCTGGGCCTTAGTCCATTCCCTTGAAGGCCTTCACTGTCAAGACGGTTTGTGAGTTAGGAAAGCTGCACATTTTGTAGTTGACCAAAGTCGAGTTGAGTTGAGTCAAGATTTCACAGTTGTAAATTTTAACTTTTGGAAGAACATTTCAAAGTGTTTCAAATGCTTACTTCTGTTAGAAAGACAGAGCTAGGACCACGAGTACACATGGGAGATGAGGTGGTGGCAGAGAGAAGATCTCAGACTTAGCAGAGTAGAAAAATGTACCCTGTGATGATTTATTCTTCTTCTCATGTGGGTCTGACATGTTTATAGTGACCACAGTTGGAATTTCAAAACTCAAATTTGTTTATGGATACAATTAAGGGAGCAGATTTCAAACTGTGTCTCATATGACATATGACTTATGATGAACTGTTCCGTAATAATTGTTTATAATTGTAAAGCACTTTGGTTCATCTGTTGTTTTCATTGAGCTACACAAATAAATCTGACTTGACCATGATTTGAGCAAAATTATTAAAGGAGTGTACAGACACATCTGGAAAGCTACTAAATCTACGGTATTGAAAAACCTGTATAATCTTAAAACATATGAAGATAAATACCTGGATCTACCCCTGATCCGGATGCAATTCAGTGGGTTCTTTCTTAACCCATATTGCATCATTCCACCATGTTTTGTGGTGATCTCTCCAGTTGTTTTTTTTGTAATCTTGCTAATACAATCAAACCAACTAACCAACAAACAAACAATAAGTCTTTGGCAAATTAACTTAAAATCAACGTTCATCTCCGTGTCTACAATATCTCATCACTGTTTCAATCTGGCCTCAGGTCTGATCACTCCACGTCTGCTGCCCGACTGAAATTCCCCATTGATGTGTTCTCTGGTGCAGATAATGGTGAACTCAGGTGCGATCTTTATTGATCCAACTAAAATCTTCAATTTTGATGATCGCTATCTGCTGTTGGATAAACTGCATGTTATTGGCCTGTCTGATAATGCAGTTCTGTGGTTTGATTCATACCTTTATAATGTGTGAACTCAATTATCTGTCAAACATGGGAATGAATCGGATCTTTTGATTAAAGAGGTGTGTCCCTGGGGTATAACATTGGGGACGCTTGTTTAACTACTGCTCAGCAAAAGAAAGTCTTATACGATGCTAAATGGTTTGTATTTCATAGCACTTTTCTCGTCTTGATCACCAGTCAAAGTGCTTTAAAGTACAGTTTTTTTGCCAGTCACCCATTCACATAGTTTATTCAATCATATAGTGCATCCATCGTCACTTCTTTTCTACGAGGGGCAATTTAGTGGTTCAGTATCTTGCCCAAGGACATTTCGGCATGCAGATGGGGATGACTGGGATCGAACCACAGACCTTCTGGTTAGAGGACGATTGCTTTAGCCAATCCAAATCCAAATCCGGTTCTTGTGTAATTACCTGTAACGATGGCACTCCTCTGCATAAAGTTGGTGAGATTAAATATGTTGGTGTGAGGCTTGATTCCAAACTTAATTTACACATTGATCATGTCCTACATACAGTAAGTCAACTTTGGATTTGATTTGATTTGATGAATATTTTGTGCAGTTTACTTCAAATGTTCAAACTAGGCTTAGCTCTACTTTTCTGTCCCTTGTGCTAAGAACTGGCAAAAGAGCTTTTATGTTTATTGGCCCAGCAGACTGAATATAATTTAATAATATACATAATTTACCTGCTGATATTGGATCCATTTCCTCACTTGGTATGTTGAAGCATACCCTGTCTTCTTATTTAGATGGACTGCTCTTGCTATTAACTTACAGCTGTCACTGTATGTATTTATATTGATCATTAATCTATGTGGTCTGCTATTGTTTGTTTTTTTTCAGTTAATTTTTATCTGGTGCCTGTCTGTATATTGCTGTTTTGATAACTGCATTTCTTTTTTGTTATGTAGTGATTGTGATGCCGTGACCCCCTTGAAGATGAGATGGTACATCTCAAAAGGGTTTATCCTAATGAATAAATTAGAACACAGGTAATAATTACACGAGGGCCAAAACACAATGACATGCAGTGTTGGGATATAAAGGCAGAGAGAGAGAGAGAGAGAGAGAGAGAGAGAGAGAGAGAGAGAGAGAGAGAGAGAGAGAGAATCCCCCAGCATCCCCCAGCAGTCTAAGGCCTACAGCAGCCTAACTCAGGGGTGGTTCAGGCTCACTTTATCCAGCACTAACTATAAGCTTTATCAAAAAGATCGCTTTTAAATCTAGAGACCGTCTGCCTCCGGAACCCAGAGTTGGAACTTGTTCCACAGGAGAGGAACCTGGCAGCTGTAGGCTAAGACTAGGGACCATGAGTACGCCTGTATTATGATAGAGAAGTCATCTATTGACATAATACAATACTATAAGGTCTTAAAGATATGATGGGACTTGGTCATTGAGACTCTGTTTCTAATTTAATCAACTCAGAGAGGCAGAAGTGGGATGAATTCAGTGATCCAGTGAACAATCCAGCCCTGCTCATGCACGTCTACTTTATAGACAAAACAAGTGCTGCATGTAAAGTGGGAGGAAACACAGTGGCTGAGGATTTCTCTCCACATTCCAGAGACAAATGAGCCCATAGAGTACCTACAGTAGACATCATGTACTATACAGCAGTAACAATACAGCTCCTCATCCCATAATGAAGGCCTCTATTTATCACAACAGGCAGCACCATGTACTGCACATGTGGCACACAAAGAGTCTCTGTGTGACACCTGTCACTGCATTTGACTTGCATGTCCTTGTCTCCACTGACAGCAGAGGCATTAGCATGCTGACATGCTTTATTGTCTAATTCAGTAAAACAATGGCATGTTTGATGCTGATTCTGTACAAGGATTGGATAATATGACAGTACATGCAGAACATGAAATGATAAATTGCTGTGTGTTATTTTGTATTTGAATGAGACAAAGTCGTCTGAGGGCACAGTACCTGTTCAGCAGGGAGGAGCCCGGCCGTTTGGGGGATTGGGTTTCTCCTGCCCTGTATGCTCTCCTCCTATTTCCCCTGCGAGCCACAGAGATAAAGAAAAAAGCCACACCCCTGTACTAACACAGTTAATGTGTCCTGCTGAAAAATAATACTCACTCTGCTGAACTGTTTCCGTTCATGTCTTAAGTATATAAAGTATCAGTCCCTCATCCACCCCGTCCCTCCCATCCCTGGGTCCCAAGCTGGGTGAGGGTGTTTATCTTTTACAAACCAGTTCATGGCTCGGTCATTAATCACTTCGTGTTTATTTGACTTTGAGTTTCCACTTAGTTGAGAGTAAGAGAGAGAGCAACACCCTTCTCAGAAAGAATCCCTTCGACATTGCCCGGATCACAAACTTGTTTATGACAGACAATACAGAATATAAATAGGAACAGATGATTGGACAGAAAGGACTTGGTTTGCTACTTTAAAGCCTTCCCATTAAAACTAAAACTGACGAGATTGGCCTGAAGGTTGTCCCTGAGGGAAGCTCAAGTGTCAAAATGAAACGGCTCTGGGGAGAATGAGTGGGTTCAGCAAGTTTCACGGCAATCGGACCACTGAATGTTTCAAATTTCATATATTTCATATTCTGCCTGAGAGTTTCTTCATTCTGATTGGCCACATTCAAGGAGGTGTAGCCTATATGTGTGTTTGAATGTCCTCTGTCTTACTGTTTACCCGATGAAGGTCCACAGGACATTGTGCGGAATTCCTCTCACCTGCATGTGCTTTTTCAGGGGGTAAAACCAAGGGAGCAAAAGATTAAACTGTTGCTTTTCTGATGTGTGTTGTGTATACATTCACTGCACTAATCACTTCAACTTGGCGGCAGTCTGATACAAAAACTTCTCTGAAACTTTCTCCTCTCTCTATGATGCCATACGTTATAGTATTTAAGGGTTAAATTTCCCCTTCCAATTTCTTGAAGATAGTTTATAACTACAAGAGCCAGGGCTTAAAATAATGTTCTCCAACACATTCTGTGTCTTTAAACTCTTATAATCTGACACAACTTGTGTGGGTACATGAATCTTGGAATCTTTGGATGATTAGAGAAGAAAGAATTCCTCCAAACCCTCCAAAGTGTGGCTAATAGGGGAGTGGTTAATGTATATACATCCAGTTACTGTAAAGCACAAGCTCATAACATGTACTGTCTTCAATGTAAGACAAGAGCATTCAATCTTACATACCTCCACCCCAATTTCCTATTCATCCCACCCTCCCCTGAGTGCATATTGCACCCTGTCTTTACAAGATCTGGGCAGCGAGTGGAAAACAGAAATTTTAGAAAGTGGTGGACGGCTCTTCCACAGAGGTTAGTGGCAGAAGATTAGGATCGAGTTAGGTTGAACTTGTTCACACTTTCACTAGTTTCCACTAAATGAGTTTATAAGATGTGAGATGCTAATGCTCATGGGTCACCAAAACAGCACAATCATTAGAGTATTAGGAATATAGAAATCAGGAGGAGATCATATCCTGACATTTAGGCTTAAAACACGGTGTAAATGACCTCGTTTCGTTTGGGCCTTCTGATCATTGAGCAGCTGTGGAGGAAACTGTGTTTTCACTGTTTGTTTCTACTGTCCTTCAACGAAGTCACTGACCGGCTGCTTCCCGTCATTTCACAACACTCTCTCTAACTCTCTTACTCTCGCTAGAGTGAACGCCGCTCACATTCACGTCCATCACTTGTAAACTGATTCGTTCGGTTCAGCGTTCACAAAGAATATGAACAAACTGTCAATAACCGTCTCTGAACTCGTCACCTCGCTGGGACTCTTCACTTTCTTTCTCTCTCCGTGCTCTCTGAGTCTCTTCCCTCCTGATACACAAGTACACATGCACGCAGGAGGGTTTTCTGGATGGGCGGGGGAGTGAGCAGTCTGCTGTGAGAGGGGCATGAGAAGAGAGAAGAGAAACTCGAGAAAAATGGTGCGATCGTGCTGGTGGATCCTGATCATGGCGGCAGCTGATCGAGGAATATGATTACAACAAGACTGCTTGATATACAATATGCCTGCTCACATACTCTACCATTACTGACAAGAACAATCATTTCCTTTCCATTATGTTACAAAGAGTTTTGTCTAATCAATGTTGTGGATACTGTTATTTTGCTGATGTTAGTTACACGTGGCATCTATTGCACTTCTGTCCGTCCTGGGAGAGGGATCCCTCACATGTGGCTCTCTCTGAGGTTTCTACGTTCTTTTTCCCTGTTAACAGGTTTGTTTTGGATGTCACACCTTGTTTATCCCTATGAGACAAATTGTGACTTGTGAATATGTACATATACATTTTTTTGGATGATTGATTGATTGACTGGTGTTATTTTCCCATACACTGCATGTCGGCTATTTCAGAGGTGTGATAAGTAATCAACACAATCTTCAGCCCCCGTTCACAACTTTACAAAACTAAAGTTCTGTAATTCAGCTTGATATAAAGCATTGCAGCAACAAAATAAAATCAGCAATTGTGATTTTACTTTGAAGAAGCATTGCCAGACAGGGATTCTATGAATGTTGTTGCTCAGCACCCACTGTACCTGTGACTGTGTGATACAGTGAAGTAAAAATAAAACAATTAAAAGCGATGTAGCTGAAATTTTGACCCACAGTTTGACCCAATTGTAGATGTAGAAGAAGATTTGACTGGGACTGACTTTCAATGATCTGAGCTCATGGTCTAAAGCACAAAAGCACAAAAGCACAAAAAGTGCATTTATATTTAGATTTCTGGCATAACATGAAACCAGAGTACCATCTCCTATTCTATTTAAAATCCTTGTCAGATTGCTATTATAATGCTGGTAGTAAAAGAGAAAAAGCTTTTACTTCACACATAAGCAGACCAACAGCTTGTGAACACTCACCTATGCAGCTACCCTTGATAATGCTCCATAAAAATACCAGTGCGAATAGTGCATCACTGACCTCAGACCAGGTTTAGTTGGTCAATTGCAAAATCGTTTTCCATTACCTCGAGATAACAATGCACCAACAGTGCGCCTGACCACACCTCATTTTTTAGACCAACATGGCCGTGGGTGGTCAGATGGGTGTGAGTGCGTTTTTGTGCAAAAACGTAGGTGCTGAACAGTTTCAAAAGAATGTGTGCATGTTGCTGTTCAGAAAGCAGGAAATATTTACTGACAACATTAAAAGATGCTATAAACATTACCAGAATGCATTTTGGCAAGAGACTGAAAAGCGTGCATGTACGCGCTGAGATGGATATTAATACCAGACATAAACATAATCCACTCAATCTGCAGTTGAGGCAAACAGTATTAATGCCAGGTGTAAAGGTTGGCTTTGTTTGTTTCTAATTTCCACTGCTACCATAGTGTAAGATGATGGCTAGCCAGCAGCCTGTTTACTGCTGGTAATTGCTTCCTCACTTCCCACAAACCCCTGCTGGTCTCCCAGCGATACACATGGCACATTAGGAATGATGAAGCTGTGGCAGATGGGCACGCTCCTCCTCCATGCCCACTTTCCTTATTTGTGTCACAGACTGGTGAGGCAGAGCATTATTATGTGTTAAGTGGCGTCTTTTTCCCAGGGTGTTTAGCCAGGTCTGTATTCTGAGAGGGGGATAAAGAGAAGGAAAACATGAGCAGAGGGAAAGATGGAAAGAGAAGAAGCGGGAGAGCATGTCGTCCGCCTGTGGTTCCGGTAATCAGTTGGAGTGCAGCCCCATGCCCTGCTGTCTGCACACTGCTGAGCCTCAGGAGACTGTTGTCATTAGGCTGTCATGCCTCACAAAGCCACCATCCGTTTAACGTGGCACTGAACTAAAGGCCTGTGATTTATTTGAAGGGCTCCATCTTACAGCGTCACAATGGGATGCTAAAGGTAGTCATTTATTTCCAGGAAACAGCTAATTAATAAATGTCTGAATTAATCTGTTGGAGAATAACTCATCACAGTCCTCACAGAGTCAGAGTCACGTAAGACCACCATAATGGGCTTGGTTCGCCATTACCTCCAACTGTGTGTGTCGGAGGAAATGGCCACCATTATCACTGATGGCAGCACTGCCCACACTAATGGCTATGTCGCTTATCACAACTGCAGGTGTGTAACTGTTCAGGAGGGATTACACTAACAAACAGTGAAAGGCTAAACCCACTCTGCAACAAAAAACGCTGCTGCAGGACAAATAAGAGGAGACAATGCACTGCTGTGTTTGCCACAAGCTATCAGAAATTGCCATGGCCATCTTCCAGCAAACAATATCCTAGCATATAAACACTCAGCAACCAAGGAAAGGTTGCAGAATACACAGCAACCGTGATAAAGAAAATGCCATATTCTGAGGGAGGCTGTAGCCAGGCAACGACTCAAGAGACTGTTGCAAGGCTCCTCAGCAGGGGACTAGAAAACAAGTCCAAATAAACCTTGTTATTTTCCAGTGTCCATTTCAACCATCTTACATCAACACCAGGACAGCTTCCCCCTTAACTGGACTCAAGGCTCCATTCATTCTTCTTAGATGATGGTTGTCATCAGCTGGTTTCCTGGCTTAATCTAATACTGCAGCACTTCAAGGAGACATAGAGAGGCCCTGATCAATTCTGTAGACAGAGTGGATCATACAGACCCAACGGTGGTGAAATTCAGCACACTCTATCACGTTATAAGAAAGGAATCATGCTTATTTCTTTTTTGGTGACGTGATTGAGAAAATTAATATCAATCTCCAATTTTTTGTCCACAGCTGGAGTTACTACCCTTATTTTCCAAGAAAAAAGACAGAAGAAGTGGAAACAGCGAACCTGGCTCCAACTAAGGTTTCAATACGTGCCTAGCAACACCTCCAAAACTGTAAACAGTGTATCTGTTTTGTTTATTCCATACACAAAAACAGTTCCTAACTTCTGCTTCATATTTAAACACTTTTTTCAATATGTTTAGGAAATCTCATATCTGTTTTGTTTCGGATATTTGGATGAGAGGATTGATACCATTGTTGCATCACTTCAATGAGTGCAGAGCTGGACTCAGGGTAGGGTTTGTGTTCATTAGCATAATTGGAAACAGCAGAAACAGCTAGTATGATGGTTGAAGTTTAAAAATGCACCTACCAACACAGGTAAAGCTTACTAACTAATGTGGTATATCTCCTTTTTCTTTATTCTCATTACAAAAAAAATAAAAACAACAATTTTAGTGTCAGATCAGGAGTCAGAGATTTCAAACATATGAACCACAATGATTAAATTAAGAGCTGTTCCAAATATCTTACCTGTTTATTGAACAAGACAAAATGTAGTGTCATCCAGAAAGGAAGGAGAACTCTGTTCCCTCTGCAGCTCTCTCTGGAACAAGTTTGGCCCTTTAGACTCAAATATCTGTGCACAAATACTCATTAATCAAATATTTCAAGATTAAAACTGACCAAAGACTGAACGAGAACAATTAAAAGCCACACTACATTCACCGTAACCACAGCAACAGCGGTCTGCTGTTCAGTAAAGACAGCTACTGTATGTGCATAATCACTGCAGAAAATGTAACGCTGCTGCTTGAATTAAAGCCTCTGGAACTTTTGTTCACCGCTCCACTGAATCTTTTATCGAATCTCTGCCTTTATTGTTAAAGCAGTCCTACTTTTTTAATTCACTTTGAGTAAAGGGAATTTCTGCACTTCATTTGTCTGTAACCTATAATGTGATAAGTGTCTTTTCTCTCTTCCAGACCAAAGCCTTGCTTGTTACTGGAGCCCACAAGGAAATCTGGCCAGGAGGACTCTGAAATGTGAAACAGCCTGGAGGAGTTTCACAGCACCAAAACCCCAAAATGACCCGAGAGATGGAAGGAATTTTGGCATCTTTCTCACTTTTATACAGTGAACTACAGTCCCTCTCCCTACTCCTCTTGCATGTGATTTTCTTCGTCTCCCCTTCTCTATCTTCACTGCCTGTGAAGATATATTGTCTTTTCACTGATGCATATCAGTCAGGCAGAAGTTCCCAGAAGCCAGCAAAGACATCAGCATGAGTTATTTCATCTGGCTATGTCTTATCTGTAAATAAAAGTTTTAGGACAAAATCCCAGATAAATCTTTTTTTTCTCCAAACACCTTAATTACTAATGAATCAGCGAGGGGAATCAAGTACATATTAAAGGATTTCAACTACTCAGAAATAGTAGAATGTTCAGAGCACTATACAGAGACGAAGAGGGTCACCCTCACTGTCAGATCAGGAGCAGGAGGATGTTTTTTTGCAATATAAAGTAATACTTAGCCAAGTCACATTAACAAAGCCTTCCATTGATCGCGCTTGCATAGACACATGGTGTAAAGTGTTATTTTACATGACAGATGGGGCTCACTAGTCACCCTAAATCACATGTGGTTAAACAAGTGTACATATACACTGACAAAACTTTTGTTCCTATATATTTGGCATTTAACAAGTCACAGCATGAGAACTTGGCAAGTTCTTATTTCTTTTTATCTACTGATCGAGTCAAACTTACTATCCTGTATCCATCAAGTGTAAAACAAAGGCTGTAGATGCTCCTTTTTCATAACATTGTTGTATTCATGATAATCCATTAGCAAATGTTATGAACACATGCTGCAAATTCTGAAGCAGTCTCTTGACAGCAGAGGTATAAGTGATTAACCTTGGGACATGCCAGGTTTAATTTGAGGGAAGAGGTTAAGTGGCTGAGAGTGGAGCCCAGCAGACAATCTGTGGAGGGTAATGTAAGACAGAGCTCTCCTGACCCTGATCTATGAAGCTTTGAAGAGAGCCCCCACATCCTTTCCTGCAGGAACTCCACCACAAAGAATTAGAAATACTGTTGAAATACGGACTGAAACACATCAGTCGCAAGAAAATAATCCTATCAAATCAAGTGTTTTCTAATGAGTCCATATAAATTCGGTTAATTGAATGTGGCTGGAAGCAATGGTCTGATTTAGGAGTATTGTTGCCATTCTGTCATTTTAATGGTCTCTTCATGTCGAACACAGACTCATCTGATGGAAAACAAGATGCAACAAAAAAACACTTCAATGATGAAGAAATAAAAAAAGATAGAGGATCATTTTACAAATTGGGACTCTCACACACAAGTGTCAGCAAACAATAATGCCGTGCTGTCACCAGGGAATTCCAGCTCATCTAAAATCCCTCCGTAAATGCCTCCATTAGGCCCTGAGGTATTGGTGCTGGCTTTATTGGGATTTCTTTATGGTGAAAGGTCAACCAACAGAGGTCAACTGCAATCTGGTTGCAAGCATCACTGTCAAAGGCAGCGGCCGAGGTGAGACATGCAGTGCACTTCCAAGTGACAGCAGTGGCACACCCCGAGCACTTACCCGCCAAGTTCATTAGCTTAATATCTGTGGGCATCTGTTTAACGGGCGGGCTGTGACTACATCTCTCGTAATCAGAGTGTTCCTCTGGGAAATCACCCTCAGGAGTTAGAGACGCCATCAAACAGCAGCATCCCTGCCATCAATACGGTCGCTCCATCATCACAGTAATTAGGATCTTAGGGAAAATGGGCCACGTCCTGACAGCTATGCCTTATTCTTTTCTTTTTTACGAGTGGGAGGAAAATACTTTTTAATACAATGCCCCTATTTATTTATTTCAGGTGATGGTTGGATTTACAAGACCCAAAGACAATTGAGCAGATCCTGTCTGTACAAACTGTTTTAGTCATATAGAAGATAACTTTCAAAAAGAATAGTTTCAATAATTCCTTCAGAATCCTCCCGTCTTTAGCCGTACTGGCAGTGTTACTTTAGGATGGCGATGCCTGTTGGTCAGTCTCTGTGGTCAAGATTGAACTATTTCAATAAGTACTGGACAGACTGCCAAGACATTTGGTAGCGATATCTAAGGTACCCACAGTATAAATCCTAATGATGTCATTAGTCTCCTGACATTTTACCTTGCGTCACCATGAAATATGGTTTTCCTTTTCTAGCACCACATCTACCACACAGATTGGCCCATTAATGTACTGGTATTCATGGTTCCAACACAACGAATACTAATGACTTTGGTGATTCTATGCTTTTTCTTTTCATACCACAGGATCCTGATTGGTCAACTGTTTCTTTCTCTTCTTTTCTCTACTTTTAGAGACTTTAGGGACGACAAGTAAGCCTGAATTCTGGGAGCGCAGTGCTCTAGTGGGTTGATATGGTACTATCAGCTCTTTAAGGTATAATGGTGCCATATTATTAAGGGCCTTGAAGGTGAGGAGGAGAATTTTAAATTCTATTCTAGATTTAACCGGAAGCCAGTGTAGTGAAGCTTATACAGGAGAAATGTGGTCTCTTTTACTGGTTCTTGTCAGGACACATGCTGCAGCATTTTGGACAAGCTGCAGAGTCTTTAACAACTTACTGCTGGAGCCTGATAATAAGGAATTACAATAATCAAGTCTGTATGTAACAAAGGCGTGGACTAGTTTTTCTGCATCTTTTTGAGAAAGGACATGTCTGATTTCTGAGATGTTATGCAAGTGGAAGAAGGCGGTCCTAGAAATTTGTTTTAAGTGAGAATTAAAGGACAAATCGGGATCGAAGATCACTCCCAAGTTCCTGACTGTTTCATTGGAAGCAAGGGCAATGTATAGATAATGTATCTCTAAGGTGTTTAGGGCCAAGTATTAGAACCTCTGTTTTATCTGAGTTTAATAAGAGAAAGTTGCGGGTCATCCAGGTTTTTATGTCCTTGAGACATGCTTGGAGTTTAGTTAATTGTTTACATTGTTCAGATTTTATTGACAAGTATAACTGGGTGTCATCCGCATAGCAATGGAAATTTACAGAGTGTGTCTTGATAATGTTTCCGAGTGGAAGCATATATAATGAGAATAAAATTGCACCGAGCACAGAGCCCTGTGGAACACCGTGGTTAACTTTGGTGTGCACAGATGACTCATCATTAATTTGCACGAATTGGAATCGATCTGAAAAATATGATTTAAACCAGTTTAGGGCGGTTCCTTTAATGCTAATTAACTCTTCTAGTCTCTGTAATAAAATTTGATGGTCAATAGTGTTGAATGCTGCATTAAGATCTAACAGGACGAGGACAGACACAAATCCCTGATCTGAAGCCATTGGAAGGTCATTAGTGACTTTTGCCAAGGCTGTCTCCGTGCTGTGATTGGCTCTAAACCCCGACTGAAAGACTTCATCTACATTACTTTCCTGGAGAAACTCAGCTGATTGGCTACAACCTTTTGTAGCTTCTGTCTTCTGAAGATTGGCTGCTTATAAGATTGAAGGACCGCTTCAGCTTTAATTGATTGAAACATGGCTTCATAGCAACTGTCATGACAGGTTAGGCAGACGGCCGCCCACGCTGAGTCTGGTTCTGCTGGAGGTTTATTCCAGGTAATGAGGGAGTTTTTTCTCACCACAGTCACCAACATGCTGCTCATTGTGGGAACTGTTGGGTTTCTCTCTCGATTAAGGTCTTGACCTTCTATGTAAAGTGCCTTGAGATAATGTATATTATTATTTGGCACTATACAAATAAAGTTGAATTGAATTGAATGAGGTTACCACTGAGCTGACAAGGAATCATTGTTGTTCAGTGGGAGTGAACAACAATGGTTCACTGTGTTAAATTATATTTACAAGCAAAGCCGTGATTGTCTGTACTGATTGTCATTACTATCTGCCAACGTATCTAATGCTGTCATTATACGCTATTATATGAGGAGCAGTCTACCTGTGACAGCTGTGCAGCAGCATCTCTCCAATCACTAGTGGTTATCTATTTAGCAAACTCTATTCTGCATCTTGTTCAAGTCAAGTTCTTCAGATGAAGCTATATGAATTATTTATCTGCAAACCATGTGCAGTATTTCATGACACACCCAGGTCAGGAGAGAGACACCCAGAGTGCTGATGTGTTCTGTGGTTAAACTAGAGGCCAAAGAGTTGAAAACCCAGTCAGTTGAGACAGTCTGAATTCTTTGGTGGACAGTAAAAAGCAAAAACATACTGAAAACCCACATCATTACAATTCCAGGTGCCTTCAAGTCTCCAAAGACCGACTGCAAGTGTTAGATCCATTAGCTGCTTGTGGAGCTGGATGGAAAACACTAAATGATATGCAGCTTGGCGTCTCCATCCTCAGGTTTGGGCTGTTGGCAGAGAGACAGTTCAGTCCAATGTTTAAGCAATGAATTCAGAAAGTGAAGTACTGCACCCACTTGAATTTCCCCCCATTTTACATTCCCTTCACATCAACTCCTAACACACAAAGCTGCAATACAGATAACTGTGTCGAAGGTTGTCTTTATTTAGTCTTTATGAGACACATAGAAGTTGTTGAAACACCAGGAATCTGTAAATGATTTGATCATATGTGAAGTGGCTCCAGCTCTGATGGCTCCATGTGATCCATCCCAGAGTACTCCAGCTCTGCAGAGGCTTTAACAAGCCTCAGTCAGATTATAAATCCTACAGAGCTCGTCGGGGCTGCCATCCAAGCCAAACTCTCCCAGCACACATGACGTGACAACTGATCTCCAAGTTCATGTGAACACATTGTGCAGATGACATGGAGAGATAAATAAAGAACCACGGAATCCAGACCTGCATCTTAAAGTAAGCTAAAAGGAAATAGTTTAGAATGGATTTTAAATATATCCGAAGACTGACGGCAAATCTACTGTACAATTTCATAACTATTTGAATTTCAGATTTGGAAGGCTGGCTAAAGGAATGTGCATTAAATATAAAGTTACACATAAATGAAGAATTATATCAAACAAAAACTAAGTTTACGAACATTGGGAAGTTTTGGTTTGTTTGTCTGGCTTTTTTCAGGCCCTTAACACCAATCACTCATTCTAATATAAGTATTGTTGCTGACCTTGTTTATCCATTTTTAGCCACAGTTTATCATCAAGTAAAAGTCAATAAGTGGTTTCATGAACATGACAATGAGTTCCGTGAACTTCAGTCACCAGATGTGAAACCAGTAAAACACTTTTGAGATTGTCACATCCAGTCCTTGTGTTAAGGTAATGTTTTTATTATTTCAATTTTTTCCGCATTTGTCTTTCTGTTTTATTTTTGTATACTTTCAGATAGCACACCAGCATTCTACCCCTTGTGTGAGTTTATTCTGTATGACCTGATTCTTTAAGTTTTGGACCTGTTTTTTGCCTAGTGCTTTTAAACCTCTGCTTACCGTGTACCTGTTCCTGTTTCTTGAGTCGTGCGTTTGGGTCCTTTGTTTGTGCCTGGATGATAGATGTGGTAAGAACAGGAGATTGGAGGCATGAATCAGCAGAAATGATGTGATGAGTCGTGAATATGGAACTGAATCTAAAAGGGAAATTTCCAAAATTCTGTGGAATCGATGACATGAAGAACTGAGGCAGTTTGAGAGCAAGAGGAGGGACTAGCCATTTTTGATGTCATGACTGCACAGTGACATTACAGACGAGCTAGGTCGCTTTAGTGTATATAGTGTATATTCTGTCCATCTTTGACTTTTTATCACTTCATTTCATGTTTGTTTCCCTTACCAAATATGGGCAATGTTTTTTTTTAGGTCAATTTGATCTATGACCAAAATTAATGTCTTTTAATCAAGATCATTATATTTGTGAACACAATACATTTCTGAGCACTTTTGCTTTGTGCCTTTTTTTCAGGAAAGTTGTCTCTGCAACTGTTTCTGTCTTTGTTTGATGATATATGCAAGTCTGTCTGAAGTTCAGAATTCAATTAAAGGTAATAACGTTAACTTAAATAACTGTTACAACCAAAGATGAGATGCCACTAAGTGTGTATATATGCAACAACTTAATGCTGAACATGTTTAAGAAATTGATAATGGCCTCAGACGACAAAAACATCAAATAATATGAATGTTTCAAGAAAAGAATTCCGTCTCCTGACTCTGGGTCTCAGAGAGACTTAGCAGTTTGGGTAAGATCCAAAGCAATCTCCAGAGAAAATGAATGTTTTTGTAGGCTTTTTATTAGAACTTCAAAAGTAAGTGGATGATGGGAGTGAAACTGGGAAGAGCCTTTTTACAGCTGCCCAATACAAGCTTAGTGATCCATTCATCAATCCTCATATTCATGAGTGCATATCTTCCACTGGTGCAGATGAAGAGGAAATGGGTTTTAAAGGTCTGTCTTTAATTCTTGTTTGCTTTTTTTCTCAGGGCTTACCACAGTGACAGAGCTCAGCCTCCCTCCTCCAGCGAGTCTGTCTACCGCAGTACAGGAAGTGAGTGTTTTCTGTGGGGATATAAGGAATGCCAGAAGAACAGTACAAACCCCAGCTTAAAAAGCACTTGCACCAGGACAACCCACGGAAGAATTCAGGAAGCTTCGGCAGAGCAGAACTGTTCCAGGAGGAGGGTGAGAAGAAGGCTAATCTTTGGGGCAACACTACCCCCAGCTCAGCTGGAAAGGAATGCACCCTTTCACAAGTTGAATTGAGGCCATGTCTGGCAGGGAGATAATGGGGGACAAATTCACAATTTCCCAGATTCTGGAGATGGTAGTGGGTGAGGGAAAGCGTTAACCAGAGCAGCCCAAGTCACTCTGACCCTTCTCCGATGAGGACATCACCACAAACACTTTAATGTCATGTTAGACATGTTGTTTCTCCAACGTTTAGCACTTTAGGGATACACAAATCAGGAATTACATGTTTTCTTTTCAATTCTTTTCAATTCTTTTCTCTGCATTGCCAAATTCTGGACATGTCCTGAAACTATGTCTTATCCGAGTATTGTTGCCGGCCATGTTCACTCCCGTGCACAGTTCCATCTTCTGATGAATACTTCCTGCAGGATAAGACTCCATGTCACAAAGTAAAGGTCTGAAACTGGTTTCATAGACATGACAGTGAGGACAGTGAACCTCAGTGACCACCCCAGTCACAGGATGTGAATCCAGGGGAACCCTTGGGATGTAGAACAGTAGATTGGCAGCAGATTGGAGAGGTTTTAACTTTAGGCATTAATGCTACAGAGAACTGGGGCTGTTTGAGGGCAAAGGGAGGAACTGCCCAATGTGTTGTATGGTGTTGGTGATAAAGTGCTCACCAAGTGCATATGCCTTTGAAGGACTACCCCGGGTAAAACTAAGTACTGCTGCATCTTTGTTTTCATTGAAATGTGGCTACATAGCCACATTCCAGATGGGCAGGCCTGCTACCGAGCTGACAGGGAATCAACACTGTCTACTGGGACTTGTGGTGGTTCACTGTGTTTACATTCACAAGGCGCACACATGCTGTGGTTATGTCTCCTGCATGGACAGCAATGGCCACACTGCATTAAATTCATAAGCTACAGTTATTTGACATGTTTTTACAGGAACGTGTACACAAACTTCCTGTCCACTGTTTACAACTCAGTATGTTGTTCTTGACTTAATGTGGTATTTGTACCTGGTTTAATATTTTGTTTGCTGTCCTTTTTGTGTATATCCAACAAGCAGTTTAAATACCCCCCCACACACACCACCACCACCACCTGTAACATTAAAGTTAAGTACTGTACATCAGTAATTATGATCAAATAATATCATATTATTCTAATACTCACCATTCCACAATGAGTGCCTTTGCATTTAGTGTTTCACGTATTTTTTGATTCTAATGCTTCTCTAGTTTACTTCAGTAACATTATTGAATTTTACTTTTGACGTACTTTTTTAACACTGTGTTGTTGCCACTTTAACCAAAGTAAAACATATAAGTGATTACTCAACCATGGATGGTAGCCTGTACTAGATTTAAAGGATAGATTTTTTTTACCTTAAAACCTTAAAACTTGCAGGGCTCTCCTGCTAAGATCTGTGTACTCTGCCAGTGCCTGAGTATGGTGGGAAAATGAAGCCACGTCTGCATATCTGTGGTTTTGTAAGGAGTCAGCTCTGCAAGTCATACTGTGCCACACATGGCCCTGGATGTCCTGGTCTGGAAACACTGTAGGTGCTCAGCATTCCTTGTGGCTTATTCCAGAATAAATTGGCTTGTTTTTCATCACAGAGTAAGAATATATGTACAGTATAAACAGTGGCAACAGGGCTGATCTTTAGTCTGCATTCAGGGACGTGGAGCTGAGGTCATGTGGACTATTCAAATCATGAGCTCATTTGGTTTTGTTTGCCTGCTTTCTTTTCATAGTTGGACTCAAGAAACTTCAAACACGTGTTGCCTTCGATCATGTGGTAACGCATGGGATGAAACCTTGAATAAGAATTCTGTAATTTTCACAAAAGTTTTCCTTCACAAACAGACCAAACGTAGGACTAATCACAGTATGAGAGCTTCTATTCCAAACACTGAGTTCTGCTGGTTTTCCTGCCGCATAAACATTCAGCACACATTTTCCATTTGCAAGTCAGCAAACAATGGAATATTTTTTTGGAATATATTTTTGGAATAAAGAATTTCAAGTTTGAAAAGAACACGGAGAAGAAAAAGTGTATAAATTCTCTTTATGTAACTTGAGGAAACATTTTGTTTCATTTTACAGGTGAAGTGCACTCTGGGAGAGTCCTCTCTCTCCTGAAACTCACCCCACATGAGGGCAATGGTGGCATGAGGTGCACCAGGAGCTGTGGTGGACATTTCCTGCACACTCAGCACCTTGGATGAATGACTGGTCCTCCTGTTCTTTGCTCAGCCTTTTAAAAGCTCCTCGTGCATATCTGCTTCACATCAGGATGTGGGGACATAATTACGGTTAGCAAGTTAAGGATGGGGAACAGCAGTGGAGCTCCACCGCCTTTTCTTTTTCCACTGCCACCCTCACTGTGCCAGCATGGAACTGCTGGGTTGCCAGTTTTGCCATCGAAAATGTAGGGATTTTCTACACTGTACTTACCTAGAGGAACATCATCTTATGTACGCCCAGCTTTCAACTGTGTTTCTTTTTTAGGAAGTACAGAGTTTATAAAACATACGTGACCCCCTGGTACATTTTAATTCTATTTCCTATGATTTGCTTTGCCACATATGTTTTGGAAATATAATCCCTGCCTGGGTTGTATTAGTTCAATGGGTCCTTTTCATATCATCTTAGCTTTTTTGTTATTAATCCAAACCTTTAACATTGATCTGATGAAGACCTCCACCCTGACCCACCCCAACTCCTTTTCACAAGTGAATCAGGAGGCCACATATTGTGCAATTAGATAATCCAGATTAATTTGTTTGTGAATGTTTGAATTTGTAATTTAGGGCTGCGTACAGTGGTGAGCATTGTTGCCTCAAAGCAAGAAGGTTCTGGGTTTGAACCTGACAGCTGACAGGGGCCTTTCTGTGTGGAGTGTGCACGTTGTGCCTGTATCTGTGTGGGTTTTCTCCAGACACCCCAGATTCCGCTTACAGTTCAAACACATGCACGTTAGGTTAAATGAAAGCTCTAAATTGCCCATAGGTGTGGAAATGAGCGTGGATGTTTGTCTCTGTATGTTGGATCCTGTGTTATACTGTCGACCTGTCCAGCTGGGATTAGCTCCGACTCTGTCTTGGTTCCAGATACTGCTGATTCAGAGCTGTTCTGCTGATCCAGCTGCATAAAGTGGCTAATGTGGTCACCTTAACTTGGCTCATCTGAGAATCATCATTGGAAATGTAGGGGTTTATGGAAAATCACTCAGAATCACCACCTTGGAGGGCAAATGATGCAGAGGGTCCAGAAAATAATGCATCATGATCATTATTCTGACCACATGAGGCATGAGTGTATAAATTAATTGCCAGCAGCTCTTCCATTTAAGTTGCACACGGACAAAATGTGCATTTCGATCCATAAAAATTCAACGGTATTTTTTTTGCCAAAGTCTACAGATGTTTTAAGTCCCACAATAAATGATTTCATTATTTCTTTTTCTTTGGTTTTTCATTGTCATCCCCTTCAACCCAACTTTGTCTGAAGTACTTTGAACCAGCCCTCTCTCGCACTCTGGTGGCAACACGTGCTGACCTGTGACATCATAGTGCAACTCCCCCCCCTGACCTCCCAGGGGTCAGCCTGTATTCACAGCACAATGTGACTGTCAACACTCATTCCCCAGCCTGATGGGAGAAACGCCACATAATCAGTGCCGCCGTCACTGAGCGATGTCATTAGGAATGGCTCACTGATCTTCTATGGCCGACCCAGCAATGAGCACACCAGTGCCCGCCTGGCTGCTACCGCCGCTGCTGCCCTGCGACCTCTGCGAACACACTGCGCCCCGAGAGCGCTAAAGGTCTCAGCACTCGGCTACATGCGCGTCTGCTGACTGAATCCACTTGTTCCTGTGGCAGAGACACTGTGGCGAGTGATCTCACTGCACTTTGAGATCACCAACTGACACAGAAACATGTTGTGGAATATACAGCGTTTGATGTGAAGAAGACGCCATCAGGGAATTCATGTTTTTATGCACATAAAGCCGAGCCTTGCAGGAAAAATAAAGGCACAGCGTCTTCTGAGCTGCAGGCAGAAGTGCTTAAACTGCAGCCTCAAAGTGAGCATTAAAATTTCAACAGTGCAGCGAGTGGCTCTCTTCTGGTGATAGGGGTTCATGAGTTTAGCTTCAGCTGATGCATATGTTCACAGTTAATAACGGTGTCTGCTTGATTGGAGCGTGGAGCTCCATTTTCTACAGTCTCAAGCTTTATATCACATTCAGGACTGTGATTTATCTACGTGTGAGAGTACAGGCCTCAAGGAAAAGCCATCAGTTAAAGCTCAATTAATCAATGTGGTAGCCTGGAACTCATTAGAATAAATAAGCATCTGTTCTCCAGATTGTAAATGAGTCTGAACATGTGCTGTTTTGCAGTCATTCTGTTTTTAAAAATGCTGACTGGCCTCTATGTCAACAACTACTTAACATCCAGTTAAAACGTCATCACACAGAAACACAAGTGAAAAGTCTTGATTAAGAAAAGACACCACACACACACACACACACACACACACACACACTTTCACTACTTTTACTTTAACACAACATTTGAACTTTATTTTGGTCAACTAAATTGCACACCGCTCCACAATGGAATATCCATCCATTATGTCTACTCCTTTGAGGGTCTCACAGGGGGGTGGGTTGGGGGGGGTGGCTGAAGCTAAACCCAGCTGACAGCGGATCACAGGGCTGATATAACAAAAACCCATTCACATTTACACCCACGGTCAATTTACAGTCTCCAATGAGCCTGCATGTCCTTGGAGTGTGGGAGGAATCCGGAGTACCTGAAACTAAACCTAAGGAGAACAAGCAAACTCCACAGAGAAGCCTCTGGTCGAACCTTCCCATTGCACCTCAGTGTGATAAAAATAAAACAAAAACCTAATCAATATCTGGCAATTAAAGAAAATGTATAATGTCATGTTTGAACGTTTCTGATATAAAATGAGCTAAAATAATTTTGGGTTACAGAAAATAGAACTTTAGCTACTGAAAACATTGTCAGAAGGTATGAACTGCACATTTAATGTACAACATTAAGATGTTTACAGTTGTGAGGGACTTTAAAGGTTGATTGGAGCTGAAGTGATTCTGAAAGTGCACATAGGGACATTTAGGGGAAGAGCTTTCACTTCCTTGATATAGATACATAAACGCATGCAAGCAGACATGAACATGAGCATTTCTGACACATGTGCATCACATGTGCAAGTACAGCTTCTTGTGTCAACAGCTTTTCCCTAAAAGTCGACCACTCGAGATGGAGTGGACCTCCCTGGTTTGTTGCGTGACGACCAGCACGGTCACTGCTGGAGCCGGCTGGGCTGCTCTCCAGCTATCTGCAACGACCTGAGCAACAATTACTCAGTATGACGGATTGAAGTCTGCGTCCACTGCTGCTGCTGCACTTCTGACCCTGAGAAGGCAGCACACCGAGCCAAACACTTCTTATCAACATTCAGTTAATCAGTGAACAAATCCTGTATCAACAGCTGTGCTGCTCAACACTTTTGGCTCATGGCCTGACGGGACGGTTCGGCTCAAGGATTTTATTTTCCCTTTTCGGGCTGTTTTAATTTTTTTTTCTAGGAATCCTAGAGGCTGCAAATATGTTGGTGAAAGTGATCATTTCATAACTGTTTGTATTTTGATGTGTTATGCAGTTTTTTTTTCGAGCACAAGAACGTGCAAGAAACAAATTCCAATGAAAGAACAATCTAAGAGCAAACATATTGCGGTAGTGACCAGGAATTTAATCACAATTGGTTTAATTACAACATAGACACACTGCAAATAATTCCTTCTTTTTTTTTTACAAGCCCACAAGTTAAAATGCTCTTCCCTTCATTCCTTCCATAGATTTTGGTAGAAGAAATTCTCTGTATAAACACATGATACTGTTTCTCTCTGGAAATACTAGAAATACCTGATGTGAACCACATCCTTAGCAGGGAAGCAAGGAAGATGAACCTTTATCACATGGTCAGGACTGTGTGGGCTACTTCAGTTTCCATGAACACAGCCTTCAATAAGGGAACATGCATTCTTTAATTTAGTTTCTTCAGTGACAGTTTCTCTTTTAACAGTAGATAAAATGAGAAATCTCCACTCTCCATCCACTCTGCAGTGCTTTTACCGCTCTTAAGGAGAAATCTCCTCTTCAAACCTACTAAAACTATTGCAATTTTACACAGATTCTGAATTTCAACAATGTTTTCTTAGCCAATATTTGTTCTTTAAGTTAAGAACAGAGTCTATGCTCATTCAAGATCACTCTTACTACTCTGCTACTGACCCACTTGTCTTTTCTTCAATTATAAAGTTGTATGACAGGATCAAAATTCCCATAAAATGTAATTCTCATTTATAGAATTTTGCTGGTACTTTGTTATTTATAGTTTAGAATTAATGTCAAGAAAGAAATGCATCACTTAAAAAAGACAGACAGGTTTCAGAGAATATTTTTATTTTTGCAAATTTGTATTATTTACTTGTGTGTCTTGGAGATTTTAAACACGTGGACATGTTGAAGAGGAGAACACTTTCACCAAAATACACCCATCTTTATGTGTTACACACTGGTGTTTACATGTGTTACATGTGCCGTGGTTTTACAGCTACATCTATTAGTTACACTGGTCTGTCCATGTGTAGCTAAGAGCATGAGAGGAAACTAACCGAGCTTGCTTCGAACCCGACAGGCATTGTGTTTTTTGTGTCCGGCCCTGATCCGGCCCGATGCAGTCAATGTAGGCTGCACATTGAGTTTGTGCTACTCTGTCCCTGACACATGATAACAGATATGTGCAGTGTAAGAACATCAGCCAAGCCAGCATGACGAATATCATTTCATCAATTTTCTCTAGGCTCGTGGTCGGGTATCCACAGATGCTCAGCTGAGGGTTCACCTGCAGTGCTGTGTTTCAGGTGATACTCTGCTCCAGCTCAGACAACTGTCGAGCCTGCCCGTGGTCCGACAGGGCCGACCACGAGCCTGGCAGGTCCGACACAGACGCTCAGCTGAGGGTCCACCTGCAGTGCTGTGTTTCAGGTTTGTTTGTCGACTGGAAATAAAACTCCAAATGAATCTGTATGTTGTGCGTTGTGTTAGATGAGTAGATAGAGCAAAGGCAGCAAAAAGCCAATTCTGCCAGAGAGGATTGTAAAATATCATATAGCAAAAAGTACTTTTGCAGCCTTTTCTTTTCAAGCAGCACATAATTTAAAAACCATATACCCTAAGAACTAAAGAATATCACATCTGTAAACTGCAATTCTATAAAACAATGGTTCAATTGGCAGTCAAACAAGTTATCATCTGGAGAAGAGTTTATTTCGTTTTTTTCCCTTTTTGTCTCATTCACTAATTGATTTACTATTGTTTTACTATTTATACTTTTGTGCCGTCAATGTGCTGTGTGCCTTTGGCCATGATTTCCTGTCATACAGTTACATCATAGATTCAAATTTTAGACTTTACCTCACAACTTAAGTTAGTTAATGTGCATCGTCCCTCTTAGATAAATAAACATATACCGACCAACACCTTGAGCAGCTGCTGAAATGCAGCGCCTTGTTTCTTGCAAAGCCCTCGTGAGTAAGTACTTAATGTACCATAGCAAAGCAATTAAAAAAATCAATAAATTCAGAAAATTGATCAATGGCAATTTCTGTCTGTAATTACTGTCAAATTGGGGATGAATGGATGAATGGATGGTTGGATGGATTGTTATTGACATTGAATGAAAATCTAATCTCGAAAGTTGTCATGATATTTACAGTAAGCCTATGTAACTGTGAACGCTGTGGTAAGAAAACCATTGAAATGTTTCAACAATTAACTTATAAAGTGAAATCAATCAAATTTAATACGTATAGCCCAGATTCACGAATCTGAATTTGTCTCATAGGGCTTAAGTGAGGGATCCATCTCCCCGGACGGACAGAAGTGCAAAAGATGCTGCGTGTAACTGAACACATCAACAAAATTACAATATTTACAACATTGATTAGATGAAACAGTTTTTAACGTAAAGGAAACGTGTGTCAATGTTTAAAGTATTTCTACATAAGAACATGTCTGATCCAGATGTAGGGAGCACCAATGAATGTGAGTAGGCGTATTGTATGTCGAAATAATAATAAAGAATAATAGGACTCAGTAGAGCACATGCCTCTGCCAAGGCCCAACAGTTCACATTTAAATTCATTGGATCCAGATTTTTATTTCGATCTGCACCAAACTGTACACACTCATAAATATCAGTCCCCTAAACATGACTTTCCTCATCAAGAATTCTCAGAGAAATCTATGAAAAGGTTGAAAAACGCCCTATCTCATAACTTAAAAGTGAAAAAAAAGTCCTGGATCCGCCCACTGATCCAGATGAGCAACCAAAAGGTAATGAGTTCCTCCCTGACCCTCACCACATCCTTCCACTAAGTTTGGCGGTAATCCGTCTTGTAGTTTTTGCATAATCCTCATGACTATAAAAACAACTTTTGAGGTAATGATAATAGTAATAATGCTATCTCTACTTTCAACGGTTATATAGTCTGACTTTTAATAGGCACACCCCCCCTGAACATAAACACATAACTCCCTCTTTTATCATTTCAGTTTGCTAATACAATGTAAACATGTGGCCAGGCTGCTTAAATATGCTTTAAATTAAGTTCTGATGACCTTGAAAATGAAAATGAATGTAAATTTGAGGAACACATAATCGTTTAACTTTACATTTATGTAATTAATCACACAATAAACAATTATCTGATTGCTTTTGGTTTCCTCTTACATACAAATTTTCAACTTATTCGAATGTTACTTCAAAAAAGACATTGTTTCCTGAAGATTGTTTCTTCATTACTTCTGTTCACTGTACTGAATCTATGGCAGACATTATATGTCATTTTATTACAGAGGAGTTTGAGGCACATTCCATGGAGCGAAAAACACAGGAATTCCTCTGCTGCTCAGTCTCCTCCACACCCTGTACTTTGTGTGGACAATCGAACACGAGCCCTCTGTGCTGACATGTGCTGTTTACTCAACCTGGAACAGCAGTCAGAGATGCCATAACTCAGTTTAACTACCATGTTGAGTTTAATGGACTGGACACACATCGAACTGTTGCCGTCAGTATGATAACACCCCGTTTTATGGCCCGACATCCCTGCAGCATCCCAGTTCGACATACAGATGAACCACTTAGCTACACGGGCGTCAGGGAGTTGTCATCTTTAGAAAAAAACAAAAGAAAAAGAAAAAAACATGATCAGCCTCATTTTCTGGAAGTCCTGCATGACTGAAGGTGTAAACGCTTTCATCTTTGTTGTCATGGCTGAGGAAGGAAAACGTCTTAACCTCAAAGTTGAAGGGAAACAGCACATTGGTTTGCTCAGTGAAGCAACACGGTAACCAACAAGAAGTGAAAGTGAGACGGTCACAGTTTGCATGAAACTGGCGTCTGCTCTAGTCACCCGCGACTACTTCTGTGTTCATGTCGCTGTTCTCATTTCTCAAGGTCATTAGGTTTATTTGAGCTCCTCCACACTGGCCTTTAGGATTTTAATATTAATGGGATCACTCCTAATTTATTTGAAGACATTTTTAAGTCATTTGTGATGATTATGAAATGATTGAGGAATTTGAATATCTACAACATCGCACACCGATCTGCAGAAGAAGATCATGTGATGTGACTGTGTGCTCCAGAAAACATACCACAGATATTTGTGCTGAGATAATGTGTTATGTTCAGTATGTACAGTATGTGATTATTAATCGTTATGATAATCTATAGTTGTATTTCCTTTAGAAATACGTGATAGACTTTAAAAAGTGGAAGAGCAACCCTAACCCTAACCTTAAGTGCTGTTCATGGGTGTTTACATACTGTCACTCTTTTCTGTTCCATATTGCTTGACACAAATGTTACCTTTGCGACATTTGAGCATTAATGGAAAGCCCCATTAAATATTTTGCAAAATGAACACTGATCTGGCAAACTGTGAAAAATGAGACGACAAAACAAAATTCCAGACCTAAGGATGGTTTTGTGCTCTACAGTAATGTAAGCCTTTGCAGGCGTTACAAAGGTGCTATTGTTATTTGTTAACCCTTTCAAAAAGGTATTGACAGTATTTGAAGTGAAACCGCCTCTCTAAGGTTTTTTGGGGCAACAGTTGTAAATGTGGACCCTCAATGGTATGTTGCTGTGTCAGGCTGTTTTCACAAAGGGGCTCTCTGCTTGCCAGGTATATAAAAGGAAGGGTCTCCAACAGGTAGTCAAGCAGTTCAGCTCAAGAGCATTAGCAGCAGCAGCAACAGCAATAGCAGCGGCAGTGACAACACCTGGCAAAGATGACTTCCAGTGGCATGAACATGAGCAAGATCATCTTCTACGAGGAGAAGAACTTCCAGGGCCGCTCCTACGAGTGCATGAGCGACTGCCCTGACATGTCCTCCTACATGAGCCGCTGCCATTCCTGCAGGGTGGAGAGGGGCTGCTTCATGGTCTACGACCGCACCAACTTCATGGGAAACCAGTTCTTCATGAGGAGGGGCGAGTACGCCGACTACATGAGCATGATGGGCATGAGTGACTGCATCAGGTCATGTCGCATGATCCCCATGCACAGAGGCTCCTTCAGGATGAAGATCTACGAGAGGGAGAACTTCCAGGGCCAGATGCACGAGGTGATGGAAGACTGCGAGGATGTCATGGACCGCTATAGCATGTCTAACTTCATGTCCTGCAACGTGATGGAGGGCCACTGGCTGATGTATGAGCAGGCCCACTACAGGGGAAGAATGATGTACATGAGGCCTGGAGAGTACAGGAGCATCATGACCATGGGCTCAAGCAGCATGAGGGTCATGAGCATGAGGCGCATCATGGATTCCTGCCACTAAATGACGACTCGTGATGGTTAATTAATTACTGTGTTACAGAGCAACTTATCTGGAGCAGGATACACTCGATGTTGAATGCAGCAAAAGGATAACAAACACCAAAGAACTGTTTTTCAACTGCACTGCCTCAATAAGACACGAAATAAAGTCAAGTTTGTTATAAAATATGATATTGCTTTTCTTATTTCTATTCCTCTCTCTTCCAATTATTTTCATTCCTCTTTCTACGAATCCTAAACACACCTCATCAACCGTGCAACCCCAACTTCAGATATGTTTGATATGTCTGACAATAAGTTTGCTGTAAAAATGTATTTATGTACGCCTGTGTAGCAAATTATATTTATGGTACAAACCAACCTGGGTGTCTCAGGCTCTGCTCTCTCCCTGCTCTCATCCTACCTCAACGACCGCACTTACCGGGTAACTTGGAGAGGATCTGTGTCTGAACCTTGTCCTCTCACTACTGGGGTCCCTCAAGGTTCCGTCCTGGGTCCCCTCCTCTTCTCTCTGTACACCAACTCTCTTGACTCTGTCGTTCACTCACATGGCTTTTCCTCCCACAGCTACGCAGATGACACCCAACTAATTCTCTCTTTTCCCCAATCTGAAACACAGGTAGCCGCAGGAATCTCTCCCTGTCTGACTGTCATCTCTCAGTGGATGTCCGCACACCACCTGAAAATTAACCTTGATAAGACTGAACTTCTTTTCCTTCCAGGGAAAGACTCTCCCACCCATGACCTGACTATTACCTTTGACAACTCCGTGTTAGCCCCCACCCAGACCTCTAGAAACCTGGGTGTGACACTCGACAGCCAACTCTCCCTTACTGCCAACATAACTGCAACAACCTGCTCCTGTAGATTCATGCTGCACAACATCAGGAGAATACGTCACCTTCTCACTCAGAAGGCGGCGCAGGTTCTGGTCCAGGCCCTGGTCATCTCACACCTAGACTATTGCAACTCCCTCCTGGCAGATCTACCTGCTAGTGCCATCCGACCTCTGCAGCTCATCCAGAATGCAGCAGCTCGACTGGTCTTTAAACTAAATTCGCTCACACTACTCCGCTCCTCCGCTCCCTTCACTGGTTACCAGTAGCTGCCCGCATCCATTTCAAAACATTAGTACTTGCGTACCGTGCTGTGAACGGATCGGGTCCAGTCTACATCCAGGACATGGTAAACAGTATAGTAAACAGAGCATATTCATGTATTCCATGTTGTGCCCATGCTCTGCTTGTTCATAGATGAAGCTTCTTCTTAAATGTTGCTTCAAGGATCCACTCCGCTCTGCATCTGCCAATCGACTTGTTGCTCCCTCACTGCGAGCTAAACACTCAACAAAATCACGACTGTTTGCTGTCCTGGCTCCTAAATGGTGGAATGAGCTCCCCATTGACATCAGGACAGCAGAAAGTCTACACATCTTCCACCGCAAACTAAAAACACATCTCTTCCGACTATACCTTGAATAAAGAAAAAAAAGTTTAAACTAAAAATGCATAACTTAAATGCATAACTTAAAGCTGGGTCTTTCTACAGGTAACACATTTTAGTCATTTTAGTTACATTATTTTCAGTGTTGTGCATAAAACTGAGAGGGCCTGCTCCTGATTAACTTTGCAGACCTCAACTCATTTCCTTTCTCGCAAGCAAGGAATATTATGCTAGTGGTAAGATGGCTTGAGTCTTTGTGGTGCATTCAGGAAGGCCACTTTAAACAGAAATCTGGAAGCACTGTGGGTCCAACCCCTCTGCTAGTGGTTCTAAACAAGACTTTAAGAAATACTAATATAAGAATCTATCTTACTTGGTAGAATATATTGAGCTAACAGATTTGGTGCAGCTGAGGCACATCCAAGCACAGAGGCAAATTTCCTAAGTTCACCCTCCAAATTTAAAAACGTTGACACTGAGGCTTTTTGTGTCTCCTGCTTTCCCTTTTCTTTCTCCTGTGCCTCTGGTGCCTTGTAGAGAGATCACAAGAAGAGAAAGGAGAGGGACGAAATATCCCTATTCACATCCATTCTTGAAGAGAAGCAGCCATCTGCCAAATGTCTCTTCACATTAACTTTGCACCATTGACAGCAGTGATGGTGAAAGACAAAACTGCACAATGCTGGGGCCATTATGGCTGGCACATCAAGTTCTCCAGCTGATTTTAGTCTCCCTTTTCACACATAACAGCAGGGTCTAAAAGTCTTACTTTCCCATTCAAATTAATGGGGATGTTGTCTCAGACCTCTGTGTATCTCTCAAATAAAAACATGAGACCTGATCTGAAAGGGAAAGATTGTGCAAAGGGCTGGTGAGGAACCTTTTCACTATCCAGGTCTATTCAAATTTTCATAGTTATTTAAATTTGTATACACTAACCTTTCTAATATCATGGTTGGAAGTGCTTCTCTTTGGCGAAGGCATCTGATGTCAGATAGTAGTGATGATGATGATGAAGAGGGTTATTATGATAATATTCATTGCTGTATTTAGGCACAACAACTTCCTCAAACAAATCCTCACCTTTAGTGGTGCCATGTATGGCTTGTAAAGACAGTAATTCCTCCCTTGTATCAAACTATTTTACTTTGACAGGCAATCAAATATTGCAAATAAAGCAAGCAAATATTGACTAGTTGAGTGTTTAAGGTCTGTTGAGCGAGCACTCATAACTGTCCTGTGCTCACCATTTGTGCCACAGAGCTGAATTTCTCCTTTGTGATGATGGTTCTCCACTTGCAGACACTGTTCCGTGCACTAATATCACATGCACGAGTGTGGTTGTTATGTTTGTGGGATTTGAAACTAAGTAAACACATTACATTGTCTCCGTCAGAATGTGATCTTGTGAAAGCTGCATGTTGGGCACCCGAACTCAACTGAAAAGCTTTAAAGGGGACATAGCATGCCCATTTTACCACAAGTTGATATGGTTCCTTGGGGTCTTAATGAAATGTCTGTAACATACTTTGGTCAAAATACCACAAGGATCATTTAAAACAGCACCCTTTTTACCCTGTCTAAAACAGCCCTCCACAGAGTGACCTGTTTTGAGTGCCTGTTCCTTTAAATGCTAATGAGCCAGCTCCCCCCTCCCCCCTCTCCCCCCATGATTTTAAACGATATAAATTACATATTTTATATGATATAAATTATCAAATATGCATCCCATACTTTGTATTCCCCTTCTGTTGTCCTGGAGTTTTAATTTTCCCAATCACATAATTAAATGTCCCCCTCTGCCCATCCACTACAAGCACACAAGCAGCCAGACAGAGAGAGAAAGAGAGGTGGGGGGGGGGGGCTATGAAGACCATCATTTACCCCCGAACCCCGACATTCAACGGGTACAACAACAAGCGGAGAAAGGATGAGGTGGGGGGTGGGCCAAGGCCATGTAGGGAGACTTCCAGTGCCTTGTTACGACACAAAACCCAGGAAGCTCAATCGAGTCACTCAAGCATGACGTTTCTGACTTAGAGGAACCATAACAAAACGTGCAAGTGTTTTTTTCCCAGAGTTTTGGGGTTGGTAGACATGCCAGATACCCACATTAACCTGTAGAAGCACTAACAAAGTGGAATTTGCATGCTATGTCCCCTTTAACTATAGCCCCCTTTACAAAATCCACTGACACCCACTGACATTTGGCTTTTTTCTGCAATGGGAATGGATACAATCGGCATTCACTCCCGGGTCAAATGACTCTACTCAAATTTGTATTGGCTACGGCATGGTAGCGATGTAAGAGAGCGGCTATGCTGTCCGGACATTCGAGAGAAAAATGACAGAGGCAAACTCTGCGCCAACAAGACTTGTCTTTTACTTCCAAAAATTATATTTTGTCCATCTCTCTTGGTCAGAACATTTCACTTGTCTTTTCTCCCCATGCTGGTCTGCAATGACTCATAATGGCTACAAGTGTGTTTCGATTCCACTGACTGTGACCTGACAGTCATGTAGCTGGAGGGGACCACTCGCAGGGACATGTCAATACTATTTTTTATTTTGTTTAGGCTATTGCAAATCTACACATGTGGCATCAAGGCTGGATGCCACATCCAGCCTTGAAGCCAGAGGTTTGCCACCCATGGTTTGGGGTTTAACTACTAGCAAACAAAATAAAACATTTTGTTTTATAAGATAGTCAGAATGATATTGGAGAGCTGCAGGAATTATTCATGGGTTGTGCTGAAAATAACCCTGTTCAATGTTTTAATACTGCCTTCTGTGAACTTGGGCAGTGATCCAAAGTAACAGGCTCCTGTTTGTCAGAATCATCCATTTGGAAAATAAAATGTACAATGGGCTATCTGGATCCACTGTCAATTTAGGCCTGATCATTTGTACAGTGACACAGGTCACAGATACATGAGACTTCCTCCAAACGGTTGGGTTCAGCAAAACAAAAGGAGCTGAGTAGGTCTAACAAGTCTGTGAGTCAGATTTGAGAAAGTTTGGATGTTTGAGCGTTGGCAACATTGGTACTAAGGTTACTCAAAAACCTGTTTAAAGAGAACAGAGTCTGGCAGCAGAGCACCGCTATCAAAGCTGCTTTTGTAAGTCACATCAAGACAAGGCTCTAACCATTTGAAAAACAGCCGTGGGGTGAACGAGGCCAGCATTTTCTTGGACACAAACAGCACTACTAGGGAAACCAAACCAGAGTAGTCAGCACAACTCTCCATCACAGCACCAGCAGTGAAAATTGGAATCATATGAATGATGTTTGTCATTCGTAGTCATAGGGATATGTGGACAATGGTGTGAAAGGATCAAACACTTCAGGAGCTTTTGCTACTGACAACCTTCACAACTTTACCAATTAGGCAGATGTGAGGGAATGAGAGAGTAAGGTTTCAACTTATTTGTCCACTATGTTAGAGCAGTTTTGTGCATTCAACCAACTCCACCACACTAGTACATTAACACTATTAGAATGATTTATTGCAACCCACACCCCTATGAGGCAGGTTTTTTGTCCCCTCTGAGTTGTATTCATTTGGAACAACCTTGTCCTTATTTGTTCTTTCCCATTTATTTGTTTATATGAACAGAGAAGGTGAAGTATTTTTCAAGCTCCACAAGCTGATACTTTGTGGAGACATCATGGGCAGAAAGACATACAAAGAGCTGTGAGTGTAACTTAATATCCTGGAGAACATATTTGTGTTGTTTACTGCCCTCCAGCCATCAGTTGTCTGGCTTTACTGTCTTAAGGGATCATTTAAAGTCGTCTTGACCTCCCTCAGTTTGAAAGCTTCTGCCAGGATGTGCCTTTTTTCCATTTAATGATGAAGACAAATTTACTGTAGAGCAAAATGTGTACAGCACACGATCCTTATTATCACAACAAAATCAACCAGCTAGTGAACCTCTTAGAAAAACTTGGGCCTCAATGACACTTCCCACACTTTGTGCAATGTGCAATTAAGTGTAAAAAGTGTAATATAAAGACTTCAAATGAAAACATAGCTGCTCTTAGACCGAACTCCGGAGAACTTTCCGACAGTCTCCAGAGGGGATGTATGTGTGAACACAAATGTCAAAGAGAAAGCCTCTAGACTTTCTGCTGAGTTCCTCCTGCCAGCCCCCTCCTTAAAAGTCAGACAGCCGGAGAATTCACCACGAGCGAGTGGGTGTGTTGAAGACGTTTCTAACATGTGGCAGATGCAAAATAAAAAAAATAAAAAGAATACAAATATCTCAGAATGAAAAAGTGGTGCTATACATGCAGAAGTCACTGACGAAGATGTCAAGAGAGCCTTTGGTGATAACTGCTAAAGCCGGTGTCGAACAAAAACATGTGATCACCGCAGAGGAATTAATACAGTACATCCTGCCTCTGCTCCTCCCGATCCATTGTTCATGTCTGAAAGGCAACCTTATGGAGAAGGTCCAGACCCAGTTCTGGGGACATCCTTGTTCATGCCTGAAAACACCTCATGTTTGGCCTCTGCCCCAGAAAGCACACCAGTGCCTTGTCACTGAAATACTACCCCTGCTCATGGTTCTGTTGGCATCTGATCGGGATCGTAGTGGCAGATCCTGTATCCTGTTGGTAGCTGATCGTGGATAGTGGTGGTGGACCATGGTCATGTTGGCAGCTGAAGGTGGATCAAGATGGTGAATCCCGATAGTGTCAGTGGATCATGATGATGGATTGTGGATTATGGTGGATCCTGATCGTGTTGGCAGTTGATCGTGGACTATTATTTTCAACAAGACTGCTTGATAAACAATATGCCTACTCACATTACATTACGTTACTGACAATAATTGCTCAATTCATTTACTTTCCATTATGTTATAAATTGTTTCTTTTAACCAAGGCTGTAAATACTCTTATTTTGCTGATGTTCTCCGTTACACGTGGCCTCTATTGCACTTCTGTCCGTCCTGGGAGAGGGATCCTTCACATGTGGCTCTCTCTGAGGTTTCTATTTAGTTGAGTTAGATTGTTTTCCCCTGTTAAAAGGGCTTCTGGTAGTTTTTCCTTACTCTTGTTGAGGGTGAAGGACAGAGTATGTGGCACCTTGTTAAAGCCCTATGAGACTAATTGTGATTTGTGTTTGATTATTTGACTAAATATGGGAGCCATTCTATCGTCATAATATTTTCTTTGTTCCTACATCAAATTTAAATTTGTATCTGCTTTGCTGGAAATGACTAAATATAATGTTAAGACATTACATAAGGTCTCAAGGGATGTTTCCAGTTGACAAGCGTTGACATCAGATGAGTTAAGAAGTCCGGTTTATTCTTAATTGGTTCTTATTTTCTTAGTTTTAGCAATCCACAATAACATTGTGAGACTCACCAAGTGATTTGTCTAGATCACAGAAGGCTGCAATAACATTGGTTAAAAAATGAGCAGTCAGATGATGAGGATGGTTATAAAACAAACCCACAAATTAGCCTTACGAGAACAAAAAATTCAAGGCAAATAGTCAAAGAATTATCCTTTCTCTTGCAAACCTCCATCATCCTTCTTTTAGCTTAGTTCTATTCTTATTTTCTGCACAATGAAGTGTTATTAGCAGCATTTTGAATCGACTCACTTACTGTTTTCTATGCAAGTTATATAATCATTAAAAACTTTTCAGATTTTCTGACTGCCCCTGTGTTTGATGCCTTTGGCTGAAATTGAGTCTTAAAGATCAGTTTCAGAAGTTGTGCTGAAAAGGGAGTAGGTGCCACCTCACTATTGAGTTACTGACACAACTAAAGGCATTTCGTTGCATTCACTCTCGGGAGATTTGTACTCAACATAATGTTTTTGGAGGCTTTGTTTTGTGGACCTTTATTTCTCTTGTTGCCATGGATTAAGGCTGACAGACTGGAAAAGCTTGTTTAGGGCACAGAGGGGTGGCTGGGATAGAATATCAGACCAATGACCCCAAGGCCAAGGACAGTCTATCTAGTGTGTGTGTGTGTGTGTGTGTGTGTGTGTGTATGTGTGTATATGTGTGTCTGTGTGTGTGTGTGTGTGCGTGTAGTGGTGGGGGGTCTTCCACATTGGCTCATTGTTATTTCCCTAGTAAATGTACATGGGGAAAAACAGATGTGAGCTGGTAAAGGGGTTGAAAGAATCCAGTATTACGAGTGAGAGGAATCCTATTTCATTCTGACTGAGGCAAACAGCTGCACTGTTGCTCATTCATGTTGTCAGCCAGTACAATGGGCTCACCAAAACTGGACAGCTGAAGACTGGAAAAACATAGCCGTGTCAGAATTTGCCATCAACAGCATGTGTCCAAGGACCTGACTTTATGAACAGTCCAGTCTACTGGTGGTGGTGTAATGCTTTAGCCTATCTAGTACAGTATTGTTGCTTGCTGACCATGTTCATTTCTTTATGGCCACAGTTTACCATCTTCTAATGGTTACTTCCAGCAGGATAGTGCTCAATTTCTCAAAGATAAAATCATCATCATTAAAATGGTTTCATGAACATCAGTGACATCATTCACCAGATGTGAATAGCTGGACACCTTTGGGATGTGTTAGTAGATTAGCAGCATGAATGTGCAGCTAAGAAATGATGTTATCATCGTCAAAACGTTTGGCTCATCAGTTTAAGTCATAAATCCTCTTCGAATCTTAATAGTCCCTTAGCTGAACCTGTTTTAATGCATGTTAAACCCTGGATAGTTGGATAGTGCATGCTGACTCAGTCCTTCTGATAGGACGCCTGGGATAGTCTGTGTTCCTGCTTTAGTTTGTAAAGCATGAAACTTATGGGACATGATAAAGTAAAGCACATATCCATAGTTTTCTATGTCTTGTTGCCTGAAGTCTGGACTTTCAAACTGTTATGTCCAGAAAGCACAACAGTTTTAGCACTAAGCCAACAGTTTCCATGGAGTATCAGGGTGAACATCCAAAAGGGGTGGGTCCTGCCTGTCGCAGGCATCAGCGTGGTGGGTGTGAGCCGCGTAACAAAACTGCCACAGCAGGTACATAGAAACAGACAAAGTGCTGATTGTCACTGGTGTTATCTGAGCAGAGTGATGGCAGCTGGCAGGGTAGGTTTCACCCAGTGAAAATGTAAAGTGACCTCATGTTATTGTGATAAAGTAAAGCAGGGGCCAGTTTTATTCCAGGGGCTCTCTTGATCAGAGACTCGAAGACCATGATACGGGCCAACTCTGTAATGTGAGCCTGGCCCAAACTGCCTGCTTCCCCTTGTGTGAGGGGTGAAAAACTGCTAGCTCACAGCAAAAAAACGTTACTGTCTGTTTCCAGTGCCCGGCTCAGAATGAAAGTCAGTTCTATTGAAACATCAAACGAAACACTTTGTTCTGTTTAAAACGAAATTAAACAGTATTTCTGAATGTGGTTAGGCTTTGTAATGAGTAACAGAATGAGCAAGATAGAGTGAGGGAGCAGACCACAGATCTCAGCTCAACACGTGGGGTGGGAAAAAAAGCAACTGGCAGTGAATTGAGGGAGCATATGGCACAGGATGGGAGTAGCAACAGGAGTCATCAGTTTGGCTAAAAGGAGACAAATCTATCTCTGACATCTATCACCGGCATCAGTGAAATGAAAGGTTGACGTCAAGATGGGAAAAAAAACTGCTGTAAAGACAGTAAGTCTTCATATGTGCGTTTGGTAATGCTTCATCAACATGCAGAGTGATGAAAGGGAGAATGAAGGAGGGTGGGGGCGGAGGAAGAAAAACCAATATAAGAGGGGGTACAACCATTCCCGAACTCTGCACTTCAAGGAGCCCTATGCTTCTCTCCCCTCGCCGGGGCGTTGTGGAGCTGTTGCCATGGAGATGTGGGTCAGAGTGCTGATGTGCGAGTGCAATATGGATTTGGCGCTGGCAGCCGAGTGCAAACAGCACGGGCTGGAGCCGGGAGTAAACTCCTGCTGAATCTAGGTCACCAGGATTCTCTCGAGCAGAGGCAGACTGAGGCACAAGTTACAGCAGAGAGGGTGCAAGGAGTTGGGGGGGGAGGATGGGGAGGAGTGAAAGCTGTGGCTGGGAAATAGTGGCTCACACACAAATGGATCGCTGTAAGAAAATAGTTTGCCACTGGCAAAATGGCAAACCATTTTGTTACAGGATTACATTGTAGTTGCTGTTAACAAATAAAATGAGAGTCAGCATTTTGCATTTTGGAATTTGCAAATGTGACTGGTTGGATGCATTCAGATGAATTCAGTTTTTTCTGGTTTGATGTGACACTAGAGGGCTGCTGCAGTCACTGTTTTTTACTGACATGTTAGGTGATATACAATAAACAATAATTGAAATAATAATAATAATTAAAAACACTCAATTTTTGAGAGTTTCATCTGTGTATTTGTACTTTTGTTTGTACAGTAGGATTCAAGAAGTTGGTTTGAATGATATTTCTGCAACAAACGTCATTCTGACACTATGTATTGAGGTCCAGTGGACAAACTTCACGGGCTTTGAGTTTGGTATCATTTTAAGAATGAGAACAAGGAGGAAAGAAATTATACATGCACTTTTATAACTGGAAACTGGAGTTTTTAATAGGTTACACAGTATCTCCTAAACACGGCACCTTCAGCTTTTTCTCACCCAATTTGATCGGTGACTTTTTAATTTATTTATTTCAGATTCTTTTCAGTAGCTCAAATGAGGGTTTTTGTCTTTGTCATTTGTCATATCTGTTGTTATATCCAGCCCTGTCTTGAACACATTGCAGTATACAGATGGGTGGGTTTAATGTGATGACCATATCTGCAATACATTTTTAAGATATCATAAAGGGGACAGAACGATTTCATCCAAAGCTATTTAAGGGAGTGTGGAAACTAGGGAAGTCTCTTCTCTGTCAGTGGCATCGAAGTGAGCATCATGTCCAAAGCCCCAATACAGTGAAGACTGTGGTCACAATTCAGCTGTTTGTCTACAAAGACAGACTGGATAGTGTTCCCAGCAAATAAACGCAACACACAGCCACTTCTCCTGCATCAGCAAAACCTAATTCAAACCCCTGCTGAATATTTGACAGTACAGGAAACAATTCCCCCATTCCTTCTCCATAGCCACAGACAGACAAAAGCCTCAGATGAGAGATGGATTGCGATTCCTTCCTTTTAAGTGTCGCCCTTTCAAAGGAAAATGCTAATTAGGTGCTGGAAAGCAAATGGGGGAGCAGTTAAACTGGCACAGTGCAGCCATTGTCATTCTGATTCACAACCTTGACAAGGGAAATAATTGACTAACTACTGGTTACCACAGGAGTTAACTGAGTCACTGAGCAGGTTCAATAGAAGTACATCAGTGCTTCACTCTTAACTTTAAAAACTTTTAAATCCTTATTCAAAGGAACAAGTTAAAATATAAAACGGTACTGTTTCTCTTAAATGACTTTATTTCAAAAACTCCTTTTAATCATGATTCATCACTGATTCTGTGTAAACAAAACATTAACATATCATCCCTTAAGCTTAACTTGTGACCCAGACAGCACACGGATGTGGGCCACTTCAGGCAATGATGTAGCACTTCTGGCCTTCTTGTGGCCCAGACTAAATGGATGTGAGCCGAAAGTTGCACACACAAAATATCCCCAAAGAAATGTGGGTCACTTTTGGCAAACATATGGCACTCTAGGCAATGTGTAATCTGGATGTGAACCTAAAGTGGTCCATGTAGTAAATGGTGAATATGGCTCAAACAGCACAAAACTAATTCGGGGCCATACAGTATTGCTATGGCTTACTTGTGGCACATATCTGGCATACAGGAGCGGACTGCCCAACCGCCATCATTCCACACGGCATGTGGGCCGGATGTGTGGGATGTAGGCCAAATCTGTGCCAAAACAGTTTTACTATGTGGGTAGCCAATAGCTGACACATCTAGCAGACACCGAGCAACCTGGGCATTCATTCGGAACCGTGCCTCTGTCCACCTGATGAATAAAAGGCCTTGTTCAGACCTGGTAATATGATCATGAGTGATCTGATCATAAGTGGACCGAGTACATGTGTGAACTCACCCCAGATGCATCGAGGAAACATTTTAGATCTGATCTCTCAGACCATATTCAGAGGTGGTCTTTGATGCATGTGTCCACATTCTTGTATCAGTGTGACCACTAATGTGTCCTGGGCTGCATTTTTGGACAGCTTCTCGGCTGGTGTCGTCTGACCCGCAGCTTCATACTGAACCCAAAGTATTTTTTACTCTTCTCAGTGCCCACACATGGATTTATTTGCGGCCTCTGCCACAATATCAACAATGATCAGCACATATGGAGCGACACCTGGGAACTAGTTCAGGCAGCCAACTGGAGCTGCGCTGCTCCAATCATGTGACATACATCATGTGACATACCTCACTCTCCACAATCATCTATAATACACACCCACCTTATTAGGCGGTCTGTTTAAGCAAAGAACATTTCCCATCCCTCCCTTTGCTTGCCCTGCTGCTGCTGCGTCAGTATTGCTGCCAGTCTCTCAGCCCTTCTCTAAATCATCCTTAAAGTGACAGGTGTAATTATTCATATACATTTTCTATACATTTTATACAAAAAACAAAATCCTATAAATAGTTTAATTCCTCTAAGCTTTTCTTTGTTTTATGCCTCCACTAACAGTGGTTGGGAAAGGCACAGTATTACTGATGCCTTCTAAGTCATGTCACTTTTCCCTGACAATGCTATGTTGATGTAAATAGCATTGACATCTGGTGGACAAAGTACCTCTCAGAAGTGTTAAGCTAGTTTCTCTTCAACTCTTTGGCTAACTTCTTAGTAATTGACCTTGTCTCGTCCCCGCAGCCTCTTCATAGTTAAAGCCTTGTACCTCTCTAAATCTCCATGCCCTTCCAGAATTTGGAATATCTCAGTATAAGTCTCAATAGTCTGCTCATGCAAGCATCTCTGTCAAACAAGTTGTCTGGCATCAGAGCAGATATTAAATCCTGGTTTGTTGCTTCCATTCTCCCTATAACTTCATATTTCATCAGCTTTACTAATCCAGCCCCTTCTGTTGGTCTTTGGGGACCATCAAGTATATCAGGCTGGTGAGTGATAGTCAAAGATCGTCAGTTGCTGCACCCTTAATACTTTAATATGTACTCTACGCTGCTACTGTTGCATATCAGATGATGGCTGGCTGGCTGGCTTCAATACACGGAGGGTCTAGCAGCCTAAGTCACTGAACTGGAGCTGCAGCATTGGACCTGGATACTGCAACGGCATAGACAGTCATCACCAGATGAGGAGAAGGGTTTTGACTCAGAACCAGGCTGAAAGATCTGTTGCACATTTAAAACCACTGATATCTCCTCTTGTGGATATAAAAACCTTCAAATAAAACACAGGATAAGTGTGAAACATGAGACCTTTAAAGTTGTCGGCCATTAAACCAAAACGATGAGATGAAATATGTCATAAAGCTCTATAGTTATATTGAAAGTTTCCATAAGTAAGTGCCAAGTTTTAGCTAGTGTTTGAAACATGGGGCACCAAATAAATTTATAAATTAAATTATTTACACTTGTAGTGTCATGGAATAAGTAATGTTGACAATATATTCAGTCTTTGGTCGTAAACCAATTTTACATTCTGTTCAGTAAATAATCTAAATATGAAGAAAAACTGCATAACGTTGTGCAAAAGGTGATCATGAAGTCTAGTATTTGAACAAGTTGAGCTGATGAAATTCAAAAGGCTGATGTTTGTTACCATGGTTACAACAAACACGTCCTTGTCAACTTAACATAATTATAAAAAAGCTAGTTATAAAATACCATCAAGTGCTATAGACTGCATGGATGTAAAATAGACCAAGGCCAAAATACGTAGTGTTTCTATTTAATGGGGATGGATGAGCGGCTGTGACAGCCTTGGGCAGTTTCTCTTTTTAAAATTGTCTTTTTTTTTCCTTTCCCAAAGACGCTGCTGACGCATGAGCCAGACACTCTCAGCCAACATTGTTGTCACTTGTAACTGAATTCCCCATTTACACAAGATGATTGTGTAACCAGCAAAGTCCCCATCACCAGGGAAACCTGGAGACCTTCTTTTGCAAACAAGAAATGAGCAGCAAAACAATATTAGCTGAGATAAAGCATCTATTCATCTGACACACACTTAATAGTTCTCTGTCTGTCTTGAAGATGTCTTAACTAATTATTCCCAATACACTGGATATGATGTAACTACTCATTTCCCTATTTAAATTGAGAGTCTGTGACAGCTTGGATAATAAAAAGGGGGAGGGGGGGGGGACATGGGCAGTAAGTCATTATCGCTCATTATGGTTATCTTCCTGAAAGTTCTGAATAATGGAAGAAAAGCTGCTGTCAAATCAAAGATATTTCCGAACATCACTCATCCGATGATTTGTTGCCATGATTATGCTTCGTAAATAAGACTGTCTGACACGTGTAATTCTCAACACATGCTTTTGGGTCTTAAAACAAAATATAAAAAGTTACATTTTGCTGTTACATACGTGTTTTGTGCGCAAGTGATCTTAAGTATTCCCTTTGTCATTATAAGAAACTTTTAATTATGGATATTGGTTCTTGTATTTTTTGCACAGTGAAAGTGCAACATAACAGATACAGAGTCTAATGACTAATACAATGAGGTCTATCTTTGTGAGTGACTTTCCGGAGCAAAGTGAATGACTGTCAGCTCAGCAGCCGTGCTATTTTTAATGGTCCCTTAATTCCTAGCTGCTCCTTTTGTGTCCCTCTTCAACATTGTTCACATGCCCACTGATGCCTTTATCCGTCCAGACAAATCCCAAGCAACTGTGACCACATCCTTGCCATTCTTTGCAAGAAACCTCCATCTACAGCAATTAGTGGACTGTGAGTTGCTCTATGCGGAGGGCTTGGGAACATAACATCCATAGACCTCGGAAGACCTTTCAAAAGAAGACAACAATGCCTTTCCGGCATTCCACTGAGAATATGTACATATGCCCTTGAGTGAAAAAAGGGGGAGAGCTCACATTCCCAGTCGTACCGCGCTCACAATTAGCCTCTGATGGAGTACAACAGAAAGACGTCTAAGAGGTCCTGTCGAGGATGAAAAAACCCAATTGAGATTAACTGTCTAATTCCAGTCGACTGAAAGAGTTCTGGTGATCTGCGGAGCACGGGGGGCACATGTTCAACCTGTTTCCCATAAACCCCTACGCCGAAAAAGTGGCCGCGGACGTGGGATTAAATCCAGGCATGAGCAGCAGTGCAAGTGTGTCACATAACGAAGAATTTCCTTCCATCCGTCAAAGGGAATAACAAGCGTGACGGGACATAATGTGCTCATTGTGCTGTGCCGCATCACTCCTTATCTTCAGTGAGAGGAATGCCAAGGAGGGGTTTTCAGGAGCTGCCACAGGTTTGCAGCTGTTAGAGCTAAACACACCAAAAGTTGCTCCAGTCCATTCTCAGTCAACACGAGGAAAGTGTGTGTCCCCAGTGGGAGGAATTCCAGAGTGATTATGGATGAATGTACTGTACTACATCAGATTCAGCTCCTCTGATTGTAGCTGAAACATAATGTGATCAATTTGGACAAAACCTGCATTCAGGTGAAGTGACACTGATCTTTTTCAAATGTAATTATCCATACAAATACAATGATTGACCAAAAACAAAACCTTGGATTAAAAAGCAAGCAGCTCATATTTGACAGATTCGAGCTTCAAGTCCAGAAGTAGATGGACAGAAAATTATTCAGAAACAATTGTGATAATTAACCTGCACACCGGTGTTGCTGCAAAAGCATGGTATTGTCTTCAGCACTGTGTGTGTGTGTGTGTGTGTGTGTGTGTGTGTGTGTGTGTGTGTGTGTGTGTGTGTGTGTGTGTGTGTGTGTGTGTGTGTGTGTGTGTACAAAACTAACAACACATGGACACACAAAACACATTTTAATGGGGCCACATTTTAATGCCAGGTGTGTACGGGGCCTATGACACATTACATACAAACTACTGCAGCCAGTTGCATGAACATGCATAAATATAATCATGCAAGGACAAGCTATACCTGAAAGGCGTTTGGTATGCAGTGGCTGTGTTTGTACTCCCGGGCAGACAGGTGACCAAGGGCTCATTGAAAAGCTATTCATTTTCATCTGAGCAGTCAGTATCATCTCTCCATCTATGCCTCATTAACTGGTATACATGGTATAAACATCTGGCCTTCAAGGTCATTTTCACACATTTGCACTAGTAGAGGGGCGTACAGGGGGTGACGCCTTTTGGTCACTCAGTTTAACACTGGCTCACACTATGATGTATGCCTCTGGGTACAGCCAGCCAGATGCAAATCATGAAAAACATTTACAGTTGCAGTGATAAAACTGCCATAAATTATTGTCTTCCACATCCGGAAACTCTAAATGATATCATGTATCTGTATTAAGCTAGTAAAGTGTTCCTAACAAATAAAAACTTGATTACAACAGAACCAGTTAATTCAGGAATGGCTATTCGTACGGCTAACCGGCAAACTGATGTAGCTAACCAGCCAGCTAAGCACTAATATGCTAAACATGAGGAAATGCTAGTCAGCCATAACTGTTCTATGAATTTCTTGCTTTATAAAACCCACTAATGCAGAAGGGACATTATTTTCCACTGTTCACACCATGGGGACAGATCACAGAGCCATCCACCACACTTGGTTATAAATACTGTGGGATTCTGTGGTGAACAGACGGGTCTGGTGTCGCAGGATGTGCTGAACGATACCAGCTGTGAAATATTCCAACCCTGCTCTGACATCTGTGAATCTGAGGAGGTCGTAGTGGTGCCATTTCTGGCCAATTATATTATCTCCAACATGACTGTGCTGACATTATCGAACCAGAGATTGTGGCTTGATGGATCTATCCACAAACACTGCTAATTTACCTGTCACCTGACAACTATGGTGGTGATATAGCAGAGATACCACGACGGCTACACTATATTTCTGTATCATCTATGGGCTACACTCCACACAGCTATGCTAGTGTGGTTGATAACTAGAAAAGTTTTACATAAATACAGTCCATATACCTGAACCCAACTTTAAGGTCATTTTGACAGATCTTTTTCTAAAGATAAACTGCTACCAGATAAACCTTTAGGCCATTTGTTGAGATTTGTTAAGGCTTTCTTCAGTCTTATTTCAATAGGGGAATATTCACAGAATGCCTTAAACACAAAATACCTTGTGTAGTACGTCTGTATTCATCAGTTGTATCTTTAATCTCATCTGTTCACCTATAAATAAAACCTGTGAACAGAAGCTAATGCAGAGGAGCTCATTGATTTCTGTCTGTGGAGGGAAATCATTTCCTCCTGTTCCTGCTGCTATCTAGAATTCTGCTTAATATTGACTTTGCATTCATTATTCATGAAATCCCATGGATACACAGTGTAGTGTATTTGCAGGATCTCCATTATCTTAATATCTAGACAACTTGGCATTCTTAGAGAACACAAATCAGGAAACATACTGAGGACAACTAATCAGACATTCAGGATGTTTTCACCCTGTTGTTCTTTCTTCAGAGATAATGTATTCTCTATGTGCGTTAGCATTGGCAATTCTAAAACAAGTTAATGGAAAAAAATTTAAAAATTCCCAAAACAACATATACATCCTTTCAAATATTTATAACAAAAGAAAAGTGAAGATGAATGAAACAGCTGGCATGCGATGTTCAGAGAAATTGTTTGCGTCCCTGTGGACTGGTATCCGCATTGTTAACAGAAAGCTGGTTCCAATTTAAACTGTTCTTTGATCTTGGTGTGCATGTATCAAAGACATAAGCCATAAGCAGTGTGGCCCTGTAGTCCAGTGAGTAGTCGATGGTAAGAACATTGCTTATGACGGATCTCAGCCAGGAGGCCGAGAAGCAAAGATTGAAGAAGAAGAAGAAGACACAGTAGATGGCGGTAATGCACCTTAATGTTGGTTGCCACTCACCAATAAACCGAACAAATAATAGTAAGAAGAAGAACATTGCTGTGGAAAATTGTTATGTATATGGAAGAGTTGTGGGTGACTGCATGTCGGTGTGTAAGTATGATGTAACTGATCACATGTTGGTGTGACGCACAAACTGATCTCTTTCCCATGCTCTGTATCTCGTGTAATTTGTTAGCTTGACATGGTTGTCTTGGTTCACAGAAATAGGTGTTTCTTAGGAAACATAAATCAATCACAGGTCTACCAGTGTTATTTTTTTAAATACCAGAACAAAGTAAAAGCATGCCTAACTTAATTCAAATCCTATCAGTGGCATCCAAATATTGAGTGCAACCCAATGTCCACCACTGCCAGGTCCAATGGATTGGAGAACCATGGCTATAGGACCTCTTGACACCTGGAGCAAACATGTGTCCATACCTGCACTCTGTCTGGATATGATTTAGCCAAAAGACATGCAGCTGGGACCACAATGTGTCTAACTTCTGGAGAGCACACAAAGTTATTTTCATGCGCCCTTTCGTGACAACATATTCCTCATCTCATTTGTTGCACACATTTACTGTGACAATCCATTATGAGCTGGCTTGTGGTTTGAACAACAGTCTTCATTGTGTCTTGCGTGTCTTTTCATCTGCCTTAGATCCCTTCAGCCAACCTGAGAGGTGTGAAGTTCAACCCAAGAGATTTATATCAGTTATTTCCAATAAACCGACATAAGCCACACATAAAGGTGAACGTGTCTCTTTGTAACAGACCACTTGGACTGGCCTCATTCCGGATTCCTTTCCTGGTTTTTTGTGGTGACACAATGAACGAGAAGATTGTACCAAAAGAGAACTTGATTTGCTCTTATCTTACCAAATAATAGAAGTGACGTCTGTTTGTTTTACACACCCTGTGTCGGTGATTGCCACTGTTGTTTTGCAGTTGTTCCCCTGCACAAAAAATATCTTTCCTGATTAGAAAATAATAATAAGCTCATAGACCTTCCTTTTATATATTTTGATTTTGGCTGAAGCCCCAAACTCCTTTAGTTTCGTTTGTAAGTTTGTCTGTTAATTTTGCAAAATATATTGTTTGCTTCAAGTAACCTCATGGTGGCATCTGATATGTTACGGTCTCTTTCAAGTAAATTTACATTGAAGCTGTAACAAATCTATTTCCACATTTGATCGCATCTTGCTTTATTCAACTCAGCCTGTTAGCATTAAACAATTTTTAAATGATTTTCTCCTAGAAAATCTTTCAAAGGATATTGACAACACTGCAAAAGTGCTTATCCTATCATTAACAGTCTGTCAACAGATAGCTTTAAAAGGTCTGAGGTCCTCGTTATTACATAATTTTCTGTTGCACATTTAGTTGAAGCAGGATTAACAACATTGTGTGCTGTGAATGTGGGCTGAGCTGAACTACAGCCACAATCCCTGTTGGTGTAAAAATACCAGGTGCAGCAGGGCAGTGCTGGGGCCTGGAGCACATATCCAGGAACTGTGCTTCCTCCAACACCCAAAACAACCCCTCTGAGGCTCGCACGCTGCCAGCTGGCTGCCAGCCACAGAGCCTTTCCTCTCAGATCCCCCTCACCCCTCCCCAGCTGGCCTCTGAGTGATTATCAGTAACCGATGAAAAGAAACACGCAATACACAGACCTGCACAGGAGCTCTGGCACCCACCACCCTGACCTACCTGGATCAGATTAAACTACTCAGCTGATGTCTTCCACATGCCCAGGTCTTTGTATACACCCCAACAGCCCAACAGCTGGCCTGGAGTGAGGGGAAAGTCAAAATATGTATACATAATGCTTTTTGTTGCCATAATTGGTTCTGAATCTGCAAATATTAGAATAATATGACTTACAACAACATCAATTCACACAAGAAGTAGGATTTGGTGTGGATTATGATGGCGTCATCTTTTTTGACCCTGCAGGAATCTGCACAAAATCAATCTAACTATACCAAACTGCAGAACTTCGCTAAAAAGTATTAGCAAAAGAAACAATTAACAAACATTTGACAACTATTTTATGCCAAGTTTGATCTGCATTTCAGATTATTCTCACTTGCATGATCATGATCTGCATAATTGAGCCTAAAGCACACCCTCTCATCCCAGCAGCTTTTCTAAGAACTTCAAGAAAAGGTCAAGAAAACCTTCAAAAAGAGCCACCAGAGAAGCACTTACTTGTGAAATATGGACTTCAAAACCACTCCTCCACTGATCACTATGGTACAGTTGATTGCTAGCTGAAGACTTACTCTACTAACTACAGGGGTGTGTCAAAGCCACACACGTAAAGCATTTGAGATGAAATGCATGTGCTGGTGAGAGTAAGAAAGAGGTTGTCTACTTGCAGTTGGTTGCTTATTATGAACAAAGAAAGCAATGGTGGAAAGTCAGACTTGCTTAATGGTCGTACAGACCATCTCCTAAGACGTCTTTCTTTTCTTTGTTGCAGTTTTGTTAAGAAAAAGTATTTGCTCTTTAACATCTATCAGCTCTCGTCGAAGGGTTAACCAGAGAATTTATAAATAACAGGACCAGAAACCAGAAGAAACTTAACACATTAGCATAGAAACTATACAGCCACTAGCGTTTTAGCTCCACGCCCACTAGAGTTTCAGCGGTGTAATTGTAGATCGATGCACATACACCTACGCACAACTATAAAAGCTCACAATGGCGTAGGCCCGTACGTAACTACTGCGTATCTTCGACACAGAGCCATGAATAGTCCTTAAGTGTTAGCAATGCTTTGCATTCACTGCTGGTAGACGTTGAGACGTGACTGATAAGATCCAAATAAGAAGCAAATGCAGGTGACTGCGTCATCATTACCAAACATAATCTGGTAATGAGTCTGTCCACACTAAAACACAAACTTGGAGTTTTCAAACTAAAACGGTCTCCAAACCTCTTTGTTTTAGATTAACTCAATAACTCATGATGGCAGGTGTAAATGTAGCTATTGTGATACATTTAAGAAGTAAAACGTAGTGAAGTGGTTGTCGCCTTAAAATCATCTGCAAAGGAGAAGGTGTGATCTAGGTTCTCACGCCAATAGGTAACCAACATCAAGGTAAAACTACTATCAACCATGTAAAAAAGTGTCAGGGCTATACCATCACAAACACACCTGAACCATGTGAGTGGTAGAAAATGGATGAAGGGATGTGAGTTGAAAGTAGGATAAAGTGCAGGTGACATGTTGAAACCCACATGAAGTGTCCTCGAGCCAATTCACACGTAGGAGCAACACTTTGGAAAACAAGTTGTATTATAATCATATGTTGTCCCCACACAGGGTGGTGTGGTCCAGATTATCCCCCAGTGCAACGTTACACGTCAGTAAAACTACTGCAATCGTTAACAGTGATGAATGAGGCCCATTTCGGGGAGTAGACCCTTAAGACATCCAATAACAGCTCAAACTGTTGGCCTGACGCTGCAGGAGGTCCTCGAAGTTGAAATGACTGAGGCTTGGGGGGGTTCACAGTTGTGATTTTGGTCCAGTTTCTTGCTGACCCTTACATTCTTGCTACAAATGCTGCTAATCTGATGCAGCGCACACAGCAGCAGTCCTGTTTACTGAAGCCAGGGTCAGAGCTGCTCGCCACGCGTTTCTCATTAATTGGGAGCAACTGGTTGAAGGACGATAAAATAAGCGACTGCAGACATGTAAACTCAGTCCAGGACTTTGAGGAGGGAAACTGCCTTGGGCTGGATCAGCACACTGACAAACCAAGGACTTTATATTTTAGTCTGACAGTTGATTATTCATTTTTGATGCTTTTCTGTCCATAATCTTCATTTTGACAAGTCTTTCCATCTTTACAACCTTTAGGACCTGATGGTGTTAAAAGTTTTAGTCTTGACCATATGTGGCCAACTCATTTCTGTTGTTTTTTCCATTTCCAGTTTTGTGTTTTCACTTCCAGTTAATGTTGATCACTATAGCAAATTAGGTTAACAGTCTTAGTCCCATCAGTTCCCACAGCCCACTGTTCATTTATCAAATACCTCTTTTACGCCAACATTTGTAGGTAAACCCATTAAAATTCCCATTTCAGACAGAAGCCAGATGTTAGCAGGTGTTGTTTGATCATTGGAAAAGGGGCCTAAGTAGGAGAATACTTCCACATTTTTTGAGGTGGTCATGTGACTTGACATCACTACATCCACCTTCAGGTATCACATGAAAAAAACATCTTTGCAGCAAAGCACATTAGCTGTTAACTAGCTCACAGCTCTGATGCCAACTGATCGGTAACATGCTGGATTTTTTGGGATTGTGACGAGTCCATGTGAAGGAAATTGGAGTGTAACTAACCAGATGAGTCTCCACTTTGACACTTGCCCGGGTATTAACATCCCTCCTGAGGGATTTGATCACCGGTGTACAGCAGTAAGTACGGGTGTGGACGCATTGAGGGGCCACCTCCTCAGCTGATATCGTCTGACGTGCTCGAGTTTCACAATTAGGTATTTTCACACATCTCAGAGTTGTATAGATTTATTTGTGGCCACCACCACTATGTTAACAATGACCACCACATAATGATTTTCATTTTTTTCAAATGGATACATTTATTTAGTAGTAAATCTGTGTATTGATTCAGCCCCTCCTTTCTCTGCTCTCTCTCTCTCTCTCTCTCTCTCCCTCTCTGTATCTCTCCCTCGCATAGCAACACAAACTCACATTGACCATGGAAATATTTGTAAACTCAGACTGGCTGAAAACCACATCATTTGGTCTTTGCAAACAGAAATTATGGATGTGTTTATTTGAATACAGAGCAGGGAAGTGAGATCTGATCACTGGGGACATGTGGGGACAAATGTCAGTTGTGAACTGATAAACTGTCCACTTGTGATCAGATTTCTCTGGACAATTTGTATTTATTATTCATTTTCAGAATGAATACCAGATCTGAACAGTGACACTGTGGATAAAGAGATATTGTAAATAGTAAATGGACTGTATTTATATTGTGCATTACAGTCTTAAAGACCTCTCAAAGCGCTTTTCTGTACAAGTCACATTCACCCAGTCATATAGAACTTGTTTACACAAGATCAAACCACAGACCTTCTGGTTACTGGACAACCCTCTCTACCTCCTGGTCCATGGCCGCTGACTAAAGAATAGATACACTGATGTCGTGATGCCTGGAGAAGTGGGTATACTCTTAATTTATGCCATTTATGTATTATTTTTGAAGCAGCCTGGCCAGCTTTGTTATACACAGTGACATCTTGGATAGTTTTTTCACCCAGAAATGGGACAATATTATTTGGACATTTTCACTTAACTTCTGGGCATTTTGCTAACATTTTGCATCACTAGTGGCCCACACACTTTATATAGAGTGAGACAACCACACAATTATGCAACTATTCCTCAGTCCATCCACTCATGAAAATTGGACGATTATTCTCTTGTCTTGCAAGGAGTCTGTGGGCCAGTATAGTTTCTTTTGTAAACTGTCACTTGGAACAGCTGATTTAGCAGATAGTGTAGGCCAGAGGGTGCCACCATTATAAAATGTGCATTATTTGTCATGGGGTTGTTTTCTTATGTTACTGGATAAATATTACAGTTTGCAAATATTATAAATATAATAATTATAGTTTTATTTAGACTGTATGTTTCCAAGGGATGCAAACACAGGCATGAGCTGCCCTACTCTGCCTCTGATTGGCTTACTCTGATATTCTTATCCTAACATAAACCAACTAACCCAACCATCAAAGGCAACGAGTACTAGCCAATCAGGGTAAGGCGGGTCATGCTTTCGCTATCCTAACAATTGGCATGCAGCACACTACTGAACGATAAATGGCAATTAAGTGGTTGGTATTCACTATGCTGATTGAAACGTAAGTGGACATACATGGTATACATGTTATTATGTGGAGGTGTGAAGAGATGAAGTGAGACTGTCATCCCAACACACGTGTTTGACAGCAAATCCAAATGGGAATCAAACCCAGGGCAACTTTTTGGAAGGCAGCTATCCTCACCACTATACCACCATCGCCACATAAAGCATTGCACTTTCAACTTGGGCTTGTGACATCACATTATTATGGACAATAGAAAACTCCGGTCACAATGACCGTTATAACGGAAGGATAAAAAAGCTGATTGCAGATCTGAGCAAAGAAACTGATGTGATGAGCACCTACAGTAGTTATGATCAACCTAATCTCTATAAACAGATTGTTCATGTAAATATGCAGACTCTATCTGCGAGCGACAATATTTGGGGTCCTTCTGGTTTCCATTTCTAGTTTGACCAATCACATTTGAGCAGGTTTGAGCAGCTTTGGTTGCCTGCAGGTAAACAGTCTGTGTGGAGAACAAAAGAGGCGGAACGCATTGACTGAACTGTATCAGCTATCGGCTATTTCATTTATCTTTGTTAATATGCAGATAGCTGTTAATCAAGATTAGATTTTTTTTTAAACAGACGTAGTTACGTGGTTCGTTCGATTACGTTCATGAATGAAAGTGTCCCGTCACACTGAAGCCAGAATGAAAGAACATGAACTTGTGATAGAGTTTTAGAAGGGAGTACCAAAGCTTTTATGAGAGATTTATTTTTGCAGTGTACACGCTGGGCATGTGGCGCACAGACTAAACATCCACTCTGTGACACACGTGCCGCTCCGGCTGCATGTGTCAGCCAGTGGCATCACTGTGGCTGCAGTCTGTGCTGACACAGCAATCCACACAGACAAAAGTCTTATCATCACACACACACACACAAACAACAGCCCAGCAGAACAGACACACACCACAACTCACACTCTCTCGCCTGCTTTAAATCACATCCTTAAAGGGGGAACGATGAATGATCGCGCAGACACGTCAGAACATATGATTGATTCGACTTCTCTGGGATCAGCTGTGGGTTCCTCTCCCTAACTGTATGCATGTTGTCAATGATTTATTCTGCTCTCAACCACTAAATACAGATTTTCACTCATCACTTTCGCACGCTCTCGTGACCTGCTATTAGACACAGGTTGTGGAGGAGGCTGTGCGGTGCAGACAGAGTCGGAGTAGGTGCTTAGCCTTGGGGACGGGTTAAAAGGATGCAGCCGTACCCACTTTGAGAACATGCAGGACTAGTCCTTTCCCCTATTACTTCCAGGTGACCGTTTAGGGAGAATATCTGCAGTAAAATGATGGAGCATTTTTTCGGGATGCAGTTGACCTCACTCACAGATGTAGGAAACGTTTTCTTTGCTTGATGCTTAGACTTGAGCTTGTTAAAGTCCAATGGCAGTTTCTTACCTCCACCAAGGAAGTTATTAACTTAGTTTTCCAGTTACCTGCATTTGAGAATACACATATTCATTGTCTGTAGAAGAGTCATATGAGAACAGTGACACCACTCTATGTGGAGTGGTATCACTCTCCGGCAGAAAGAGTGGACACAACAGGAAACTGCTTGACTCCGACGCTCACTGATTAACACACTGTTGATGTCTTGCTTCATCTAAACAAAAGTGCAACAGTGATATTTTGTTGTAACGTGAGTTTAATGTGTATTACTGTTTCCTGGCTCTGTTGCCAGGCAGCTGATGGAAGCTCCACGAAGTTACTGGTCCCAGCCAAGAAATAAGCCAGAATCCCCAGTAAAACAATGTATCGCTAGTTTTACACTCACAAGTTCTAACGTGACAATTAAAGAGCTTCAGAGGTTCTACTGAGCAGAATTAGCTGTTTCCCGTCTCTGTGTGAAGCTAAGCTAAGCAGTTACAGGCAGCTTTATAAAAACCTGCTGTTAATGTGCTTCAGAGAGAAATTGTGGAGCAACGACAGAATATCTTCGTCATGGTTTGCCTCAGAGAGAGTCCCATGTGACATCTCGAATACATGTACGGAAAGACACACATCATGTGAAAGCCCTTATATCACAAGGTAATTCGGTACAGCAAAATACAAGCATGCAGAGCATCGCATGACACAAGCATGAAGTTTGCAACAATTTTCTTTATATATAAAAAAAAAAAATAATGACTTCTGGAAAATCTAATTAAAAGGGGCTGTAAGAAACTGTAAATGTTAGGCTTGTTAATCGGGGATCATTTTGCTGATAAATGTCTAAATCATTGAAAATACATACAAGACATACAATGATTTCCCACAGCCCATGGAGACATTTTAAATAGCTTGTTTTGTCTTAGCAAGCGACTTTAACCCAAAGATATTCAGTTGTTGATTATGTAAAAATCCTCATATACTATGCTTGAAAAATGGCACATGATTAATCGATCATTACAACAGCAGCAGATCAATGGCTTTGGATCAACTAATCACTTAAGTGACTAATTTCAAATTGTATACGATATACGTTGTTTTAATTAAAATAAGATTGTACAGTTGTGGGCAGAGGCAACTTGTTTACTGTTTAATTATGAGTAACGTAGCAGACAGGCGGAGCGGTAACTACCCCCCAGCACACACTCACACACAAACACACACACACACACCCCACCACCACACAAGGCAAAGCAGCCCTTATTTTTGTTCAAACACGTGGTATATGCAAATAAAAGCGCTGTGTGGAGCATGAAGTCACTGATAAGCCCAGCGTGGTGTTTTACTCGCATGGTGCCTGATTCGCCATCTGTGTAGTAGAGTACAGAGGCACACCCAAAACAGACGGAGATACTCCCTGAATGCTCCCAGTCAGGGTGGGGGACCTGAGCAGAGGAAGAAACAAAGCGACGGGAGCAGGAACTGGGGCCAGAGCCACAGTGGGGAGTGGAGACCTGCAATTATACAAGCCAGCGGAAGCAGCTCCCTCTCCCCCCTCACACAAAACTTTAGCTTGTGAGAAAGAAGATCACGTTTCGGCAGCTTTTGTGCGGGTCCGAGTGTTCGATTCCTATACCTTTTGTAAACCAAGCACGTAGACAAATCTCCAGTCTTAGCAGCCAGGTTGACTCAGGCTATTCCCACAAGGCACAATAGGCCCGGCTAATAGCATTCCTGTAATGGCAGCAGAAAAGCTGAGGACAAACATTTACGCTTGGCCAGATTGAGTTTTAAAGAGCCTCTTTTCTCCCCTGTCCTTGTCCCTTTCAGACAGGTCAATGGGCTCCTCCCTGCTGTTCTGTGCGACGCCATTCAAATCCCTCTATCACTCAGTGCCTCCAACTCTCTCCCCAGTTCTCTGCACATTCCCCAGCAAGGAAAAGTGTTGAGGGTTTGAGGCTGAGGCCCCTGGGCTAAAGGAAAAGACAAAAACTATCTTGATCTGTGTAAACACAGTTTCATATCAATTGTGTCCCTGTTCAATCCCAGTCCTCTATATGTTCATGTTAGGGCTGCGTTTAAATTATAATTTTCGTTGTCCATTAATCTGCCCGTTAATAAAAAAAAAATTAACACCTTCTAAACCCAGACACACTCAGAAAACTGAGAAAAGAGCAAATTCTCACTCTTGAGAAGCTGCAGCCGCAACAAATGTTTGGTATCTGGTTGTAAAACTCGAGTCAATGATGAAAGTAGTTCTACTTATTGATTCATGAAGAATAGTTTTTCCAAATTTAGGTCATGGACAACTAATTTGAATTAGAAAATATGTTTAATTTGTTGGAAACACGGCAATGTCTTCAGAATATTTAATGTGTGTATTTCTTTCCACTTGTGTAACATCTCCTAGAAAGTAAAGCATGATTATCATTTTTATTTGTACGTTTAGGCAACTGAAATCTTGTGGTTGTAAGACACTGTCAGCGACAATGAGCAGACATATTCTGTGGTGAGTGAGCTCGTCGCTGAGGATCTGAAACCTCATTCAGTTGTGTTTGCTTTTCCAACGGCTGAGTCTCAAGCTCTCTTTTGTCTTGTTTTCCCACCAAACACTTCGTCAGGAAAATAATCAGATATAAGATAAATCAAAAACGAAAATTATTTTTTACATTTTAGCAACTGAAACCATGAAATATTTGCCATTATTGTTTGAAGAAAAAAAGAATGAACCGAATATCAAGATAGTTACCAACAGATTTTATTTGAGTGTGATCGTGGTGGCAGCTGATCGCGGATTACGATTAAAAGTAGATTGCTTACATGTCCAATATGCCTACTCACATATACTTCTATTATTGGCAATACCTCTATCATTACAATTTTCAAAACTGTCTCTTTATTTCTGTCAGAAATGTTCTTTTGTATAAATACATTGATACACCTCTCCATATATGTATGATGCTGTCTTGTCTCATCAATGTTGTTACACTCAGCATGTGAGGGGGGGGGTCCTCACACTTCTCAAAGGTTAAGGGCGCAGGATGTCGCACCTTGTTAAGTCCAATGAGTCAAATTGTCATTTGTGAATATGGGCTACACAAATAAAATTTTGATTTGATTTGATAGTTCAGTTAATCAACTATCAGCTTTGTTCATTTGCAGCATGCTGCATTTGAATGAGCAGTACATAAATTAATCTGGTAGTACACTGGGTTCTGGTCCCTTATTAACTCAAACTGTCCCTAGTGTGTATGGAACTTAAATGGCTGGTGTAACATTTTAGCCAAGACAGTAAAAGTGGATAAGCACAGAGAGGTTTTGCCTGAGGAAATACACCGTGAAAGAAAAGGCCTGGGATTTGCTGTTTGGACTGAAAACATCTTTGGTGGTGATGAGACAGCAGTGTGCATAGTGGTCACGACCCACAGTTTCTTATTCGCCATCTTTATTATGCAGCCTCAGCAAATACACGTGTCAAGTTGATGTCAGCTGAGGACACAAGATACTGGTCACCTTTTATTTGCTTGACTTTGCATTTATTAAATCTGTTGCTTTAAGTGAGATTATCACACACCCAGAGGCAGATTCTGGCACCTGACGGATAACCTTTACAAATTCTAAAAACAGGCTTATCTTAATGCTCCGGTGTGGGAAAAGACATAAAACACAACTGAGAATTAACCCTATTAACCCTAAGCAAGAGTCATAGATTTACACAAAAAAATACTTAAAGCACTCAGCACTCAACTTCTCATCAGTCCAGAACGGAGGTAGCAGCTGACTGAAAGCAGCAGGACAGTCACTTTGGATATCTGGATGTAGATGAACGTCAGAGATCATTTTATCTTTTGAAATTAAAATGTATCCGTGTGGACACAAAACAGCTGAAAGCCTCACATGTCCTGCAAGTGAGTAGAATCTGGATGAAGTTTTAAGTTGAGTGACAGCCTGTGTGTTTAATTAACGTGTCAGGTCAAAAGACTTATGGTAACGGGTCAGGTGAAGATTTGATTTCCAGATAATTGGAGAGGGTGCAGGTTGGCAAAATAGGACCCATAGAGGACTCTGCCCCGAGGCACGGTTCACATCAAACAAGCCGAGTTTCGCCAACACCGTGTCCGCCGGGTTTGGTCAGTTTATCACTTTGTGTGACATTCAGACAGTGGTGGTTTTATTCAGAGAAGCAGCACAAATAGGATACTTAAATCTTCTAATGCTAATGCTGATTAAATTGGTACCATTGTATCAAGTTGAGGAGGCCTTACTAACTGACTTTGCCATTATCTAACGTTGATGGTAATATTTAGCTTTATTTATAGAACACCCTTCACAGCATAAAATGCAAAGTGCTTGTCAATGAAATGTAGTTGAAACCAGAACATATTAAGACACTGACGTCATTAAGAGAATACAACTTAAAAAAAACTCAAAGAGGTCATATATAGTAAAAGAGATGACACAAGTAAAACACAGGTTATTGTAGTAAAATTAATGTTAAGATCGTACAATAAAAATAAACATTTTGAGCAGTTTCTTGAATGCACTGTATCTGTGAGGTGCGATACACCAGGTTCTATTCTAATGGTTTGGCAGATGTATATATCGTTTTCACAACAGACTCTTTGATTTGTCATAGTACAAAAAAAACATTTTATTCCTAATAACACTTCAAAGCATCCCAGTATGAGGAGCCTGAATCTGAAGGAGCTAAATGGAATTAAATTACATTACATGTCATTTGGCAGAACGCTTTTATCCAAGGCGACTAACAATTACTTCATTCATTCATCTATGAGGGGCCATTCAGGGGTTCAGTATCTTGCCCAAGGACACTTGGGCATGCAGATGCAGATAACCACCAACCTTCTGGTTAAAGGACGACCACTCTACCCCTCAGCCATGATGGATCAGCACTAAAAAGTGTCAAAAGTTCTTAATGATTGCAACTGCATGTTACTTATATATTATTGCAGTGGCAGAAACTATGATGTCATATTGACAGTTGAGGCAAAGTTTAGTTTAACTACTATATAAATTACAGGGTAGTTTAATCTGTAACATTACATAATATCTTGTGTTCTGATTACACAAATATATGTATTTCATTTAAACCAGATACTGTAAGCGACATCCAACAGTACACTCACAAATGTATATGAATTCACACTATGATTATTTTTTCTGCTGGCTTGGTGTTCCTGTGTGTACTGAGTAAACTCAGCCAATGAGAGTCCACCCTGAGTGCAGTAAAGTGAGACAAACCAGATCTCACCAGAATACGTCATGTTACGAGTTTACGTCAACTCTTAATTTGTAGCTCCTGTCATTAATCTGAATTTATGTTGGGTGTGTCAGACGATTATTAAATCAGGATTTTATCAGCAGGGCAGCAGATTGGGAATTACTGCTGGTTAACATGAAGTGTTTATGGGCAGCAATTAAATAACTGCATCACACTTCAGTTGTCGGACAACAGAGCAGGACACTGAGCGGGGATGGAAGAGGCTGTCACCCAGCAGACAGACAGCTGTGACACAGGCAGGGACTGTGTGGCCACACATGAGGACAACTTTCTGTGTGTCCTGTTGGGACACATGCCAGTGGTCCTGAGCCATCCTGAGCTCTGTGTCCAGTCAAACAAAGACATGTTTACTAAAACTTCACGTCAGTTGGCAAACACTGAATTGTTGTGAACACATCATGACTATTGTGATACTGGAAGCTGTGATGCTGATGAGAGATAACACTGTTTAGGAGTAACCCCCCAAAATCAAACGATGACGGGATTTTTGTTCTTCTGGCATTTCTGTTGTAGGTTTTATTTTCAAAATAAAATGTAACACATTAAGTTTTGCAAAACATGGGACCTGAATAATTTCCAAAAAGAAAAGAATTCTGATAGTTCGCCTTTTTTTATACGTGCCACAAAAATGCAGTATAAAGTGGCATTAAGAGAAAAAGAAAGAACTAGTCAAGTAGCCTAAATTACATGGAACTCATGAGAGTCTCAGCGATGTCATCATCTGCTGCCAGTCAGCGGTGTACAATGGCAGCCAGGTGTCCCAGCATCACTGAGCTGATGGGAAAAGCTGGTTTCCATCTGAAACTTAATATACTGTAATTAGCACAACAATAAATCCTTATGCACAACCTCCTTTTGAGAAATGCATCGCCTCCACTCGGGCAAGTACAGGCAGCAAACACAAATCATTTGAGCCACTGTGGGAGTTGTATATAGTTCAGCTGGTTTTATGACATGTAGGCATGCTGAGAGTGTTGCCACGCTCACTCTTGTGGCCTCAAAATACGTTTAAAAACATATTCACTGACCAAGGCGCCTCAGACACTGACAGGAGCACCAACCACAAGTTACCGCATGCTCGTGCTATGGTCCACACGGTTGTTACGGTCCACGCAGACAGTCTTTAAAGGGATACTTCACTGAATAACGAAAGTTCACTTATTATCTACTCACCACTATGCCGATGGAGGGGTGGGTGAAGTGTCCACAAAACACTTCTAGAGTTTCAGGGGTAAGCAGCGTTGCAGCCGAGACCCCTTCTTCAGACATAATAAAGCAACAGAAAAAAATAAAAATAACATACTCCTCCGCCATACGCCTCCATACTGCTCGTGTGGTGTCATCCAAGTGTCCAGAAGCCCTGACATTCATATTCAACTCAAAACAGCGTCATTTACACTGTGTTTTAAACATAAATATCCTCTGATATCCTCCTCTGAGGCGTGTTCACGTACTCTGGACACTCCGGAAAAACCACACACACACTCTCACCCAAGGGCACAAGTGGGGTGCGCGTTTGCATTGCTACGTTGGCTAGTGGACTTTTATTTTTGTTGTTGTTGTTTTATTATCTCTGAAGAAGGGGTCACGTTACCCCTGAGAATCCAAAAGTGTTTTGTGGACTCAAACCCTTCACCCACCAAGGTTAACAACTTTCCCAGTCAACACTTTTGTGATAGTGAAACCTCTTCTTTTCAGGGAATTGACAATGATTTGAGCTCAAGTCTTTTCACTTCCCTTTATTGCAAAAGTAAATTTTTCCATTGGCTGAGTGGTGGTTTATGTGGTTTTTTTTCCAGAAAACCTCTATAGGTCTGATTAATCATTCAGTGAATAAACTGACAGGAAATAACCACTAACCAAAGTGGACTTACAGTGGGAAGGAGAAGAATGTTAACCATTTGAAATAACTGGTCATAAATTGTAATGTGATCTTCATCTAAGTCACAAGTACAGACAAACACGCTATGCTTAAACTAATAACACACAGTTATAATATTTTGTTTCTAACCCTAACCCATTAAATATTCCCAGTGCTGGTGGAAAAGGAGCTGAACCCCATGGTTTAATCACTGGCCGAACCTCCTTTGGTAGCAATAAACTCAACCTCTTCCAGTATCAGTGGATCAGACCTGTACAATGTTCAGCAACAATTCTCTAATCAGAACTTCTTCAGCTCAGACATATTCTCAGGTGTGAACGTATCACACTCATTCCTGACATTTTCCTGGAAGATACACTGATGAACTGAGGGAAATGACTCTCCCTCTAGCTGCCCTGATGTCGAGTTGTCTACACCCAGAGTCAGAAACAGAACCACTCATGATGCTCCCTCCACCCTACTTGATAACTAACAGTCGGCATTTATAGTTTGTCTAACTGTGGACTCTTTAAAGACACTTTCAGAAATCAGTTAACCTCAGCCTACGTCCACACGACTACGTTTTCATTTGAAAACAGTGGTATCAAAATGAAACCATATCTGTCCACTTGTCACTACTAACACACCTGAAAATGTCACATGACCGCTCACGTACACTGGGCGTGCGTTTGCTAGTGTAAATAGGAATCATTTGGTTGTTAGTTGTAGAAAGTTCCCCAACACATGGAAGCAGTTGTATCATTGTAAAATGCAGAAATTAACAGCACAACAGCTGTTGGCAAAGACAACAGGGTCAGCAACACTTGGTGGTCGAGGCTAATGCCAGTTGTTTTCTTCCAGTAAAAAGGTCATGTGATAAGAGACGAATCAGTGAAGGCTACACCGGGAATGAAAAGACCCAATCAGCAAGCGGCTGTGAGTGTCTATTGTCATCGTTTCCAAACATCTCCGTTTCTGCCCGTCCAGACTAAAACGCAGAAGTTCTCATTCTAAAACGTGTTTCCAAACTTCTCCATTTGAACGGCTTTAAAACTCAAAAACAGATGTATCAGTAGCGGAGTTGATTCATTTTCAAATGAAAACATAGTAGCATGGGTGTAGCCTCAGGGTTCACATACTTTTTTCAACCTACACGGTGAATACTTTAATGATGTATTCAGTATGGATAAGAACAATAGTTGGATGGTTTAAGATTGGTGTTGAGTCTATTGAGCTGTTGACAATGGACAATGGTTTGGCAAAGGAAAGAGGTCTCTCAGGTTTCAAATGCGAACTTAGTCTGAATACAGTGTATGAGCAGACCAGAGGATGAAGTCTGTCAAATCCAAGGAAGACCGCATTATGTGGTTGACAGCGCCAAAGGAAAAGGTAACAGGACAATTTTAGGCCAAGTTTTGAAGCTGCAGCTTTATGTTATCACGTATTTTTGTCCATTGACACACAGGCAGGACCACGCCTACATGACTGTGATTGAACCAGAGGTCATGGAAATGAAGTGAAAACGCTGTTAGGATGTCGGGTTGTTTTGAATTTCAGTCGATAACATTTAAAAGCAGCCAACTGAAACCCCCTGTGCTATTGCTGGGCTGCTTGTTCCAGCTCCACTCATCTCGGTGCAGCAGAGGACAATTGACTGTCTCTTTGGATTTGCATTGCAAATGTGGGCTAAGGGACCTGTTTGAGCACTAACAACCTTCCCCATGGGGCACATCACATGGTCTTCTACAAGACCGCACCATGCACACTCCCAACCCACTGCTCCCCACCTTTCCACCACCTCTACACACACACACATGCAAACAAAGTGGGGGCTTGTTCAACTGTTGTTTGGCTGAGAAAGTTCCTGAAACCAGCCAAACTTGATTATTATCTTTTGACAGAAACTGTAACTGTTCCCAGTGCTCCATCTTTGTCCTTTTAAAATACTGTTATTTCTACCCTGACAGAAACTTTTTACACAGTGTTCAATCTTTTCTGATTCTGTGTTAGACCCCATCCTAATGCATGTGACAAAGTAAAAGTGGGGGCGAGATGGTAGCTTACTTTTTGATTAGTTAGTTAAATTAAAGCCGTTTTGTCCTGTAGAGGAACTCCGGAGAATTGGGTCCAGTCGTTCTCCACATTTTGCCTTTCACACAATGCTCAGACCCGTTCACAACAACCATAAATTCTAGGTGAGGGGTGGATCAACAGACAGCTGGTGTCTTCTACTTGTGTGGCACCGCTTTTTCCTCCTGAGCTATTTGTTTTCTTTTTGTCTAACCCCTAACCCCATTTCTGCATCTGTCGCGTGTTAGAAGCGTCATCGACGCCCCCACACACTCGTGGGGAATCCTGCGGAGGATTTACGGCTGTGTTCCCACATTGGATTCTCTGGACTTTCTGTGGACTTTAGGGGGCAGGTGGAGAAGGTCTGCACAAACTCTGTAAACAAATGTATCATAATAAACATCTTGAAACTGTTTCACAACATATGAAAATGATGTTAAATACTGTTGTTCGATTGAATTGTGTGGCTAATAAACCATAACAGTGGTGGCCACAATAAGTTGATTCTATGGTCTTAAGTGTTACATTCAAGGCAAACTAAAATTGTACAAACAGAGATCCAGCTTAGAGTAAGGATCATGACTTTGAAATTGGTTTGTGATATCAAACCACAAAATTAAGTCGTACTTTATCTTTGCTATCCCACACCATGGAATTCAGATTCAGTATTTTGATTTTCAGGTAGAACACAGCATTTCGCCTGTGAAACATACGGAATCATTTGTATTCTAGAAATGTTAATGGGTCCACCTGGTTCCCAATGACCAACCGTCAAATGAGTGTATGTTCAGTCCAATCAGTCTGTGGGTTAATGTGTCCTGATACCCAAGTGGATCTGAGTGGATTCGCTTTCAACAATGATCTCATCACATGTTGCATCATAATCAGTTCGGGAACAAAATCCCTACAGAGGTGAGGTGTGTCTGACTTGTGCTCTTGTCTCTGTCCTGTTTATTCGGATACACTGTTTATAGATGTACACATGAAACTAATATCTTGTGACACCTACATGTCACATCTTGTGTGCAAACTGAAATGGTTTTAAATTATAGCTATGGGAAGTTAGACAGAGGACAAGTTAAATTTATACTATCGCATTCAGAGGAGATAAAAGTGAGAGTGCAAAGAAGAGGAACCACGAATATATCTCTGGAATGTATTCTTACATTGAATACTTTCCATTTGGTTCATTTTTAAAATGAATGATGAAAGCCTTTTTTTTTTTAAATGATAATTAAACCGATGGAGCCGGTTGAACTGTGATTATTCCGACGTACATTGAATGCAGCGCCACAATCTATTGTTCACTCCCTTTCCCCAAAGCCCCGCCCTTTCCCGGAGCGGCGGCTGTGATTGGCCGAGTGTGAGTGCGGTGCCGTCATCGCCCGGAGCCTCCATTCATCTCTGCACTTGGGCGTTGGACTCGGCATCTTATTAGCAACAAGGGAAATTTCTCCATTTTGCAGCCTGCCTACAGCGACGCGGCCGCCGATCTGGGATTTTATTACCGCTCCTCACCTGCCAGCGCGTCCCCGCTATTAAAAACTACTCTGCTCCTTCCAGGCGGACTTTGCGTTACATTTTCCCCGTGAATCTTCCCTTTGTGCACAGGGGAGAGCGAGAGGGGGAGACAGCAGTGAAGAAGAGCGTTCAACAAAGAGGCTTGTGGGTCTTTGTTCGGATTTTTTTTTTTAGGGGGGCTCAGAGTTTCTTTGTTGGAGCGAAGCATGGGAACGCAATTTGCCAAGGCAGCTGGAAAGGCTGAAACTGTCGCGGAGAAGCCGGGGGAAGCTGTTGCTTCACCCACCAAGAGCAACGGACAGGTAAATGATATTTTAACATCCAGCTCCTTCCATCCATCGCTGGGAGAGGGAGGGGGTGGGGGGGGTCCGCGCTCTGGGGGCGCAATCCGTGCGTAATTGTGGTTGGATTGAATGGCGCTCTGCGGCGAGAGTTGAAACAAAATGGAAACTACTTGGTTTTTATTTTGTAATGAATACTTGATGGGCCCCTGAATGAGCAACAGTTGATCATTTGAAATGTTCCTCGCCGCGGAAAACCTGTGCGTAAAATTGCGCGGATGAATGAAAGAAACGTGACCAAATCCGATTTTTGGTTCGAGATGATGAAGAAGGAACCGCTTTTGTTGTCGATCCCTCCGAACCACACGCTTCGAACGAAGCCATGCGCTGAACGGCTGATTGGTGAACACCCCCCCCTCCCAAAAATGAATTGTTTAGGGCGATTGTGAAAAAGCGGATCGTGCAGTCGCCTCTCGATCGTCATTTGGAAGCCGCTGAATGAGGCGAGATGCCGCCAACAAAAGGCCGAGTGCGCCCGGAGCACCACGCCTTTTGTTACAGATGCGCGACTAGAAAGTGGAGAAGGCGGTGAGCGTGTGTGTGTGTGTGAGCCGCGCAGGAGGAGAGCGCGTTTCTGAGCCAGTGGTGCGCCCCAGAGAGAGATAGAGAGAGGTTGTTCTGTCCAGAGCGCCTCCGATTTTTTAAAAGTTAGATATTTATCAAACCGGTTGAGATGTGATCCATTGCTCAGGAAGTGAGTGTGCGCCCTGTGATGGACTAATGAGCATCTGCTGTTTTAATGAGCAGCTGCTTCTCCACGGTCGGAGCGGCCTCGTACCGACCCCTTGCGACCCAGTGGAGGCACTGCGCTCAGCATGTGAATGAGATCCAGGGAGAAAGGGGGGGAAACGCGTTGCATTATCTTAGTCTCACACGTGACTGCCCCTTTTGTGTGCGTTTAATTCCCGTGTCCAGCGTCTAGTTGCGCTGAAAAGTTGAAACTAGCAGCCGACTCCAGGCCGTGTGGAGTGGAGCGCTGCTTTTGTCACTGCTGATTCGATGGTGTCTGCTGCCCCTGGTGTCCATCAGTGGCACTGTCCCGGTTGAGTTCTGAACCCATGCCAGCTCTGTACATGGCAGTAACACATGTTGTTTCTCTCTTTTTTTAGGAAAACGGCCATGTTAAAGTGAATGGGGACACCTCTCCTGCGGCGGCTGAGAACGGCAAAGAGGAGGTGCAGGCCAACGGCAGCGCCACAGCCGAGGAGAGCCCCAAGGAGGAGGCTGAGAAGGCCGAGGCCGCCCCGGCTGAGGCCGAGGCTGCAGATGGAGAGAAGGTAGAGGCGGCGTCCCCTGCTCCCGCTGAGGGAGAGGCAGCGAAGGCGGAGGATGGCGCCACGCCTTCCACCAGCACCGAGACCCCCAAGAAGAAGAAGAAGAAGTTCTCCTTCAAGAAGTCGTTCAAGTTGAGCGGGTTTTCTTTCAAGAAGACCAAGAAGGAGACGGGAGACGGCGCCGAGAACGAGGAGGCGGCAGCGGATCCAGCAGCACCCACAGAAGAGGCCAAGGCTGAGGGCACAGAGGAAGCACCACCAGCAGCAGCCGCCAGCGAGGAGACCAAACCCGCTGAGGGGCAGGCCGCACCTGCTGCCGAGCAGGCCAAGGAGGAGGTAGAGGCCAAGCCAGAGGCGGCGGCAGCAGCAGAGAAGCCAGTGGAGGAGGTCAAGGAGGCCGCTCCTGTTGAGGAGCCAAAGGCAGAGGAGAAGCCGGCTGAGCCCACAGTCGAGGAGGCGCCCAAAACAGAGGAGGCCGCCCCCGCCTCACAGGAAGCAGCATCAGCGGAGGCTCCTGCTGCAGCTGCAGAGGCTGCTGAATAAGTTCAGAGAGAGGAAGAAATTAAAACGAAAAAAAGGAGAAAAAAAGATAATCAAAGAACATTTCCCTGTTTGTATGTGGGAGTGATGCCAGGTCCTGGCTTTGAAGAACTTGTCTACAAGCAGGGATATTTTAAAGCTTTTCTTTACTTTTTATTTTTGGTTTCCATCCCCCTCTCCACACAAAACCCATCTCAGTCCATTGTTACTTCCATTCCAACGGGCTAGGACGGTGGGTGGCTTCAATACGTACTGCAGATTTATTACATCCACACTCTGCCATATATTTTTTCATCAGTATTAAAAGTTTCTTTTTGAATTTTTATACAAAATGTAAACAAAATGGTATGGCCATGCCCGTGGTATGAAGGAGACAGGGGGTTGAGCTGTAAATGAAGGGGGGAGGTGAGTTCAGGGAGGGAGGAGGGGTCCTGGGAAATGTGCAGCAGACTATTATGGAAAGAGTAGTCTAAGAAACGATCAGACCAACACCTACATACACCATGCGGTTTACAACACTAAGTCATTCCTGCGATAAGACGACAGAAGCATCCCAGGGTTAGGGTTTTTTAGGACATATAAACTCATAGGAGCTTTTCACTTCTCATTAGCTGTTCCAGTCAGTGATTCAGTAGAAATACAAGTTGTATAGGCTTTATTGTTTATTGTTGGTTTTATGACCTTAATAAAAAATGTAAGTATGTATAGGAGGGGTGTTTTTAACTGTGATTATTGTACAAAATGAAATTTGGAGCTCAAGAAGCACATGAAGACAGCAGCTCTCTTTTCCACCCGCTCTTTTTTTGTAAGATAACAACCAACACACACACGCGCAAGAAATAAAAAGAAAAAGTCACCCCGGAAAAGAACTTCAGCAATTTTGAATTCAAAAACCAAGCTGTGATAAGTGGAATGGTTAACTGTTTATATACTGTGGTATGTTTTTTGATTACAGCAGGCAATGCTTTTTTCAGTGGTCTTTGACAAAATTTACTGAAACCTATCAGATGCATATGTTTGTGTAGCATCTTGTCTCTCTCTTTCCTTTCCTTTTGTAAATACTGGAGAAGCTTTGGCCAATTTGACTTAGAGATGGAATGTAACTTTGCTTACAAAAAATGCTATTAAACTTTTCTGCTTAAGGTGTTCTAATTTTCTGTGAGCACACTAAAAGCAAAAATAAATGTGAATAAAATTTCAGCTGCATCTGTCTTTATTTTGCGTTTTGCCTCTGTTGAGCCTCCAGGCTCAAAATGGACCAATGGATATTGTAAAAGATACAGGGTAAACGTCTGTATGGCCCAAAACATATGGACGAAAGCATTACACCTGCATGTGGATGTTGACTGCAGCTGTGACCATTAATGTGCTGCTACAACAGCCTCCGCCCCTCTGGTTTGAGGCCTCCGATCACATTCTGGAACCAGTTCATCCCAAGGGTGTTGGATGAGGCTGAGGTCTAAGCTCTGGGAAAACCATTTCTTTATGCTGGAGCATAAAACATCCCATACTGATATGTTACAGACATGAAAATACTCGTGTGTTTTCTGTAGTTAATAAAACATCTTTTTAGAATGACATCTTCTTCTCCCTCGATGAAAAATCCAGAACATAAGGAATAATTGTTTCAAAAAGTTTGGCTGGTGGACACTGTGTCTCTGACATCACTAAAAGGTCCATCAGTGTCATTTGACCCATACGGTGTCATCACATCGATTATACAAACGCTACTTAGGCTGAGATGTGGTTTTGTCTGGTCAGGAGGTGGGTGTGAAAATTCTGCTGTTACACACACACACACACACACCCTGCTCTGCACAGTAAAGATTACAATGGAATAAAGTAACAAAATAAGTAAAAGACAGTTTTTACTGGGGAGGGATGGTCAATCTGTATTTATGAAGCATTTTTCTAGTTTTGATTACCTCATTGTGCTTTACAGTAGTTTTCTGCCAGTCACCTATTCAGACATTCATTCACCTCTTTTTCTATGGGAACGGCAGTCACCAGGGGCAACTCGGGGTTCAGTATCTTGCCCAAGGACACTTCAGCACGCTGCATGGGGAAGACTAGGATCGGACCACCGACCTGGTTAAGAGGACAACTACCCCCTGAGCCCCTGCTGCCCAGGAGGCTTCTAGTTTCCTGTCATTGGAGCTTTGGGGCCCAAACCATGACAACAATCAGCGATTACGACACTTACGTTTGCACATACACAAATCTCTGCAAGTAAAGTCAGAGGAGATCTGATCTGGTTCCACATTTACAGTCAGTCAGGTGGCTGTGGTGAAGTAGCTCAGATATCCTAGTCAGAGGTCACAGGGCCTAACATGAGAGATTTCCCCTCTTTTATTATATGACAAAAAAAATGACAAAAGCAGATTTGATAGAGCAGTTTTCAGTGAAGTGAAAAAATATGACATTATCAAAAGCAGATTATGTAGAAAAGCCTAAATGTTTTTTTCTTTCCTGATAAATGCCCAGCACAGACCTTTTTATGGACTCAAAGAAAGAATTTCAAACAGCAGCTTTAGTTTATCTTTGTTCAATTGTCTATTAAATAGAAATAAGCTTCAGCTCAACAAATTGGGTGCAACTAGGCAAGTAAACTAAGGTGTGGAGAGGGGGGGGGGACTTTCTTCAAGCTTTTCTCTGAGGTGAGGCCCATATTCTCAGACTCTGACAACCCCTGGTATCAGACTCCTCAGTTCCTTACTCTCACTGTTCTGTCAACAAGAGAAAACCAGAGTGAAACTCAAGGGACCGCAGGACACTGTGACATGGAAAGTGAGTGTTTGAGACTTGAGAGAACAGGCAAGCAGGTGAAAGGCTTAGAGACAGCAGTCGGTCTACTCAAGCTGGCGTCACTCTATTTCCAGTCAATGACCAAAACTGCAAATGGAGATCCCAACCAGAAAGAGGAAGTTGCTCCAGAGAGCCAACTCCTCGAAGTGACTGTGCACCATTTTAATACAGTCTACTTCATTCCACTGCATCACAAACATCATCGTATTCAGTCTCGGCTGAATGGTTCAGCATTGCATGTGGAGACAATAAGTAGCTTAAACCTAAACGTTAAAATCAAATGTTTACTTTTAAACTGGTCAGTTAATACAAGTCTCTGGTCTGAAGTTTTAATCCACAGATTCAAATTCATCCAAAACTCTGACATTTCAAAGTTTCTGACAGCTTTGAAGGAATCAATGCTGATAGAAGCTCATGTTCGAACATTTGCAAATGATTTGGAGAAACTTTTCAATTTGTCACAACTTAAAAAGACACAGGTGACATAACCTGGAACACAACTTCAACTACAGTGTTCCCTAAATATGTAACAGTGAAAAGCAAGTGAGGCATATTTTATTCATCTTATACTTTAGTGTTTTTCTAATTATATATAAAACCACACAATAGTGGCTCCTACAACCAGCACTGCACCTGCTGCTTCAGATATCTTAGGTCAAGGCGCCCCCCTGTGGCTGTACATTGTTATTACACACAACTCAGATCATTGAGCCCAGCAGTTACCACAAAACACATTAACAGATTAGTATAAAAAGTTTTATTGACAAATGCAATATATCAAAATTCAAAAGTCACTGCAGGTTCCACTTTAGATGACCTGCCGTTTCTTTAAAAACAAGCCAGTTTCCTTCAGAAGATCAAGCACATTGGAATCAAACGGGTATCAAAGGACGTCAAATTCAAGTAGTGGATTCAGGTGATCCGCTGGTAGACTACACAAAGAGAGAGGCTGACGCTTCATAAGAGATTTACAAGTAGAAAATGGAGTCACAATAAATATAATGCTTCTGACGGTGAATTGTGGCAGAGTTGGATCCTTGAGGGTGGACAGCACCGCAGGGTTCGCCTCAGAACCAGTCAGTCACTGGTGGGCTGCTCGGTCTTCACACTGGATAAGACAAGAGAGTTGAAGTTGAAGATTTATAGAAATAGCTAAAATATCAATTGGCCTAATGAAAACATTTGAACTACTTTTTTCTATTTATACACTCCAGACAGACTATTAGAGGAAACCATTCTACTATACATTTTCATTAGAATCTGACTAAACACCTTCTGTGGAAAGTAAACACAAAGATAGAGATGTAGTGTACTGGAATACTGAGATAAAGTAAACCTACGTGAACACAAGAAATCTGTTTCCTGATTATAAACAACCTCATGCTGAAAAGTAACTTATTTTAACTGCATGAGCAGAGCTGTCACCACCAGGGACAATATTTGAACTCACCCAAGGTTTTTGTATGTTTGTTAGTTTGTAAGTAAGATAACACAAAATAACTTAACAGATTTCCATAAAACTTGGTGGAAGGATGTGGTATGTGTCAGGGAAGAACCCTTTAAATGTCTGATACAGGAATTGTTCATTTTCTTTAACATTGGGCCATATTTAACTTTAACATTGATATTTATCAATGTGTGAAATGTGGTTCTGCTTGATTGAATTTAAGCTGACTAATGGGCCTTAGCAGAGGTAAGTAAGAGCTCTGCCAAGTGACATTCAAATTTTATTTTTTATAGTCCATTACATTCATAATCAAAAACAAAAATGCGTTTTTAGTTACATTTAGAGTGAATTTAGGCATAATCTAATTTAGTTTGTTTTAAATCCCAAAATTCAATGTCTGAATATTGATATTTCAGCTAAATGTACCAAAATCTAAAATAGATGTTTTTACTTTTGCATTATTAAGTGTAGCCTGATGAGCAAGACACATTTTCTGAGCAGAACGTGAAGGGAGTCTAGGCCAGTCAGGTGTGAACACAGCCCTAAACTCATGGCTACTGAATGCTGTTATAAATTAAGAAATGAGAAAATGGGAGAAATGCAGAAATAATACCAATCTTTTGTGTACATGTGTGAGAAAACAAGTCTTTGAACAAACATAAACAGAGAGATTTGTCACCTTTTTGTCTCCGTCTTCTCAGGACTGCTCTCCTTGGTTTTCTCTTCCTCTTTAATCTCTACAACTAGACGGAGAACAAATAAGTCACATGTAGAAACGAAAATTTCCACTGCTTTTGAAAAACAATTTGAGAGCACCCACCAGTTTTCTTCTCCTCTGCTTCCTTGTCGTCATCATCAGCTCTGGGCCTTTTCGCTCCCTTCTTCTGATTGGACACATTCCTCCTGCCACCCTCGCCCTCATCCTCAGAGTCAGAGAACTCTTCATCGCATGCTATCCTCTTATCTGTGGCACGAACTGCAACCACACGACAACAGGACACCGATTAACAACATGACAGTCAGATTGCTTGTGTAGCAGTGTGTACATTAATGCACGAGTAATAATATTCTTATGATAGAATATATGATAGCAGAACAGTCACAGATATGTTTCTTTTTATGCTTTAAGATCATTTTAATACATTAATAGTTTTACTTAACAGTTTAAATACAGACTTTTATATATAACAGAGTAATGCTTACAGTGTGGTATTTGTATTTTGAACTTAGTTTTTGCTGCTGTGTATGTAAACTGAAATGTTCAACTATGAATGACAGTGTGTGTTTTCATAAAAAGATCACATTCACACTTTTTATCTCTTTCGTTATTTCTACTTAGGGTTAATGACTTTTTGCAGTACACTTCTTTGGAGACTCAAACCGAAATAAAATGTTGGAACTCCTACAGATAAACATGGGCACATTAGTTACTGAATATCATCAACTGAGTGTGGGGTAAAGAGAGATCGTCTTACTGGACAAGCGTTTGTCAGGATCCTCCGTGTCCTCTTCCATGGCGTCATCTGGGACAGCGTCCTCTGCGACGGCCTGCATCTGAACTCCAGGAGCGTGAGGAAGCATCCGCAGGTTCTCGTACAGCCGCTGCCTGAACAGTCACATTCACACAAACCAACGTGTTCAGGTCACTCAGGAGGAGTTTAAATAACAAACCATCAGATGCACTTTCACATGGACACAGGGATATTTGTTACAAGTGCTCTGACAGCAGTCTGTGACATTGATGTAGAAAAGTTGAATTTTAAAAAGTGAAGTGAGCATCTGCTGTCACCCATATACTTGATGAGTATGTGTTTATTACGCGTTTGGTTCGTACAGACTACCTGAGAGGACACTCTTTGCTCTACCGTAAATACACTGAAAAGAACTGACTGAAGTTCTAAGATAAATGTGACATTTCACTTTAATGGTCTGTATTTATATAACTTTCAGAGTAGAGCAGCTGGGACGGTAATGTCAAAGAAGCTGAGGTGTGGTCACTGGAGCACATACAAAGGAATATGTGGATAAATACCCATTGAGGGGGCTGAGGGCATCTAATAATACTTTCAACAAACGACCAATGACCAGAGATTTCTCAGCCTCACACTGAACAATCCACTGATCAAGACCATGAGACGTGACTGAAAGCTCCAGAAAAATCCAGAAATTCAAGCTTGATCTAAGACTTAGATTATCACCACACACACTGTAAGGTTTAAATAACTAGCAGTAATAATACATTTAAAATCTACTGCAGCTTAGTTCTTACTCATCAAATGACTCCACACTTACTTGATCTTTTCCATGTACTCTCGTGTGTTCTGATTGGTCATGTTGGAGGGGCTGATGTGCAGCTTGAAGTCAGGTCCAAAGTATTCAAAGTAGTCATTGTAGGGCAGTTCTGTAACAGAGACATCATTGAGAAGAGTCACCCATCTGTGAGAACTAGGATAAACACAGCTGTAGAAGAGATGTGCGCTGCAGATAGAGCGTCAAGTGATCGGAAAAAGCAGCCAAATCACACCTGTTAATATGATTTACTGAGGGTTTATAACCGACACGCAACCTGACTGAGGGGAGGATGAAATGAAATGAGCCGAGACTTCAGTTAATGTCCTAAAATCCCATTAAGAAGACTTCTGGTCCATTCCACAGCCTGTGATTACAAACCCTGTCTTTATGTTGCACACACTCATTGGAACAGACAGTCTGCTGGCTCAGCTCCCTGTGAGGAAAGGTAGGCAGACGGACTCTTTCCAGAGGTGAGGTCATTCAACATTCTCTCACCACCGACCCCTCAATTTCATCCAACACCCCAACACTCAGAGTGAGCTGTAGATGAAGTGGAGTCAAGCACGAAAGCTGGGTATCACGCACACATTTTGGCCATGTTAAGACCTGGTACCAACATCACTTGTGATCCCATCACAAGCTCTTAGTACAAGTGTGAATGCACCCAAGATGCATTGTGGGCTAAATTTAAGATCAAACAACTGTGGCCATTTTTGGAGGTAGTCTAGAACACATGTGGCCACATTCTTTTAGCTGTGTGAACGTGTCCTAACTTAAACACATTCAGTTAGGGATGCCACAGTACTCATGATGCAAAAAAGGTTGAAAAAAACACAGCACTGGCCTATTGAATTGACATTTTTAGCATTCTTCATATTCATTGAGATGAAATCAGTTACAAACCATCAGGGATCTCTGTATCCAGAGCCACAGCCGTCTCATAGGTCCAGCAGCGGGCCACGTTACGGATGGTGTATCCTCCTCCACCCAGCATGAGCATTGGGAGGTTGAAGGTCTTCATGTACTCCACACACTTGGCGTGCCCTAGGGGGACCAAAAGTCACAATGTAACGATGACTAATAAAAACCTAAGCAATACACCTGTTTTTCAAAACTGAATATTAAGAAAATATAAGCAATTTTTAGACAGCTTTGTGTTAATCTTTGCGTCTGTACCGCGGATGGTGAGGTTAAAGCAGCCGAGGCGGTCTCCTGAGAGAGAGTCTGCACCACACTGAAGAACCACAGCACTGGGTTGGTACATCTCCATCACCTTGGCCATCACCTGCAGGCTCACAGAAGAATCACACTCAGGAAGTGTTGAAAGATAGAGTGCATCATCCTTTAAACAGTTATATTTGAATATAGTTTGGCAAAAAGACTCAAAACAAAGAAACTGATTTCCTGAACTGTAAATCCCTCAGTAGCTTTAATGCTCGATTATGTGGAGAAGAAAAACAGCGCTGCTGCTGGGATAGTCAAATGGCCCACATGAAAAATATGACTTGTCAACTGCATGTCAAAAACAAGAGCGCCCCCTGTTACATATCTGCTTTAAATGCCACTGCCTTATCACTGCAACTCGCTAAACCTCCATGAGCAACTAGTCTCAAACGATGCACAGTGTCGACAAGTGGTTTTCATAGTCGACTAGTTTGTGAAACACCTAGTTGCATGTGTCTGATGTAATCACCAGTCACATGACTCACAGCACTTTTGCTGCCTTTGAAAAAGGTTGAGATTTTTCCATCTCCGTGCAATGTGGACGCTGCTGGAAAAAACAACCAATAACACATCAACATTAACATGTGCCACAATGGCATCGCTTTCAGGTTTAAGTGTGAATCTGAAAATGTCAACGATATTTGCAATGGAAAAAAAGTTGTACTCACAGGCTTGAAGATTTGCTCGTATGACTCATCGTCAATACCATCACGCAGAGGGAAGTTGACAGCATAGTATTTGCCCTTTCCAGCTCCAATATCCTAAATAAAGAGGTCAGTATAGTAGAAAACAGGCAGGCATGTTACTAAATTATTAGAGTTTTTAATCAGAGGACTACTTTGCATTTTCATTCATTTAACATTCACATTAGTTTGTTGTCTTACACTAATAAAATCCTCTTCTACTTCAATGCCTATGCAAGTAGAAATCTCATGCTGGTTGTTTTCATGTAAACATCTTGACCCGTATCTAAGTGAGAACAAAGACTGATGCTCACCCTGAGGTCTCCGGTTCCAGGGAAGTACTCCCCATATTTATGGAAAGACACAGTCATGACCCTGTCTGTGGTGAAGAAGGCCTCCTCCACTCCGTCCCCATGGTGGATGTCTATATCAATGTAGAGCACCCTCTGGTGGTACCTGGAAGAGAGGGATCATATTATATAAAGGAGAGGAAAGTACAAAAAATACTCTGGTTAATACTGTATTTTCACAAGACAAAACCTGAAAAATAAGGTCCCTAAGACAATGCTTTGGAGAAAAGTGCTTTCATGCGTTTGGATGTAAATGCCCTCTCACAAAGTTGAGTTTTATCAAGCTGTTTGTGACACTCACTTGAGCAGCTCCAAGATGGCCAGCACAATGTCATTAACGTAGCAGAATCCAGAGGCTTCAGACTTCTTTGCGTGGTGAAGTCCTCCTGCCCAGTTCACTGCAATGTCAGTCTGCTGTCGGTTCAGTTTCACTGCACCAGCTGAACACAACACAGAACACACTTTTTACAGTCTCATAAAAATGTATATGACTCTGTACGAACTTCTCTCATTTCCCAACAAGATTCAGTTTGTGTATTTCATGCCCTGATTTCATGCTGCAAATGTGTGACTGTACAGAACTTGTTTATGTTAGCTTGACACAGTTGTACACTGTGCTATCCAACCATGGATTAAAAGTTATTAACAGAGCGAGTCATCTGACCACTACAACTTATGGTGAGCACAGGTTCAGCAACAGATAACACGTCATTCAGAAAGGACAACCACTACAGAGGGAATAATGACAGTATGCTAACTATCCCAACAATGTTTCATTCATTAAACTCCATAAAAACCTGTTTTATTTATTAGCCTCTTTCTCGAAGGGTTGGGGTCAAACAAGAACATTATGACAAAATACAATTCTGACTGTGCTCCTTACTAACTGGATGTTGACAGGACTTGAGTGAAAAAAGAAATCATGTACTTCAAAGCAGCAATCAGGATTTGAAACATCTGATGACAGTTGTGAAGGTGTTCGCTGATACTGGCCAGTGTCTCTGGTTAGTGACAGTGACCGCACAGAGTCCCAGCGAGAGACAGACACTGCAGCCTGCACATATATGGACAACATCTACTGCAAAGACAACTCTGTTTTCTTCTGACTTACCAGCAGAGCCACCAGCAGAGAGTTGGCAGAACTCAAACAACCCATCGAACACAGGACAGTCCTCTCCAACATTGACTGCAAGAAAAAAAATGTGAGAGATCATCCACTGAATACAACCACATCAACACCTTGGAGTACAAGTTGTCTCGTAAAAAAGTATCCTCTCTGCAATATGGATGTAATCACTTTGTTTTGACCTTTTGCACTAAAACATAATGCTACAACAACCTTAAAGAGCAGGACTGTGTGTGGTGTCATGGTGGATTCAGCCACAGGATGTGTTGGAGGGGCAGACAGGCAGAGCTGTGGCTGGTGATGCTAAAATACAAGCTCAGCTGATCAATATCTACCTATAAACTATAACTGTGGACACACAACACAGGATATTTCCCCAAGGAAATATTACCCAGGGAAACCGTTACACCTCCCAAAAGGTCCCTGCTCAGAGGTAGTACTTAAAAAGTACAGAAACCTTTGGGGTGGTGTTTGGAGTGCTGAACATGCCTGAATGGTCGGATACTCAATCATTATATTTCAGTCGGTCCATTTCTCCAATATCACGCAAAATCTGTTTGCTAACTCTAAGTCTTCATTGTAGACCTGTGTGCAGCAAATCATTTTGGTTCCTCCTGCCATAGTTTACAGGGGGATAGATGTAAAGCTGAGTCAGAGTTGAACATGTGCTGCTGGGATGCTCTGGTGTCCGGACTGTCCTGCAGCCTCGGTAGTGATTAAATAAGATTGTGTGAGAGACACTGGGACCCGTTTGTGAACCACAGCCAACAGAGTCTGGAGAATGTGACTCAGCCGAGAGTTAAGCTCTGTTACCAAAAAGAACATTTTATAAATAGGTTTTCCACTGTGAGTTTTTGTTATTTTAATCAAATTTATATTCTGCCATTGTAAACTAAATTCATTTGGAATTGAAGTGTTTTTTAGACAATACTGGACATTGATGAAGTCTCCTTGAACTGTGTAATTGTGGTCTCTTTCTGCCAATGTATAAACTTAACAATGAATAAGCTATGAAATAATCAACAAATTAATCAAAAATGAAGAAAGTTGTTAGATGGGGGCCTGCTGGGAAGCCTTCGCAAGGAGCCCACAGACTACTCACAGCGCTGCATCTGCTTGCTGAACTCAGGCATGTTGTCCGGCCGTATGTACTTGAGGAACTTGATGTAGTCATCGCTGTGATATTTGGTCATCTCCTCTGCTGTGGCCTTGTGTGGTCTCTGAAACAAAAAATGAAGCAGTTGGTCCACCTACACGCTCTGCTTCAACAGTACAGCACATAATGAAAGTTGCAAAGAAACGTACGTAGATTTCCATTTTCCTGTACAGTCCATAGTTCAGAAGCAGGTTGTGAGTCATCCTGATTCTATGTGGTTTCATGGGGTGGCCCTGTCCATAGTAGTAATTTCCTACGTCACCTGCAACAGAAACATTGAAAACATAGTCTGAATCCCACATTCAGAGATCATAGTATACGTTTGTCTTGTGCAGTCTAAAAACAATATTGTTCAACTATTGGTATTGTGTTGATGTCTGTCCCACTGAAAACAAGTCCCATGGCTAATGAGCACTTCTATAACTTCAAACTGGACCATTATTCATATATACATGCTGCAGCCAATCAAACTATGTTTCACATAGAAATTATAATTCTACATTATTTCCACATGGACTCACAAGGTGAGATTTCTGTCGAAAAAAAATCGAATGAAGAGAGTCTGTGACGGTCTCTAAAAAATGTCTGACTTGACCCAAGTCTATTGGTTCCTACTGAAGAAATAAATACAAGTATATTATATATTTTTCAAATGAGCAGTAATTAAACAGCACATTACCTAAACAGGGAGGGCTCAATGCATGTTTATGGATATATTTCTGCAGTGGATTAAAACTGACTGTTGGTTTATTGATTTGGTGTTATGGAAATTGAATTCACCAAAACAGTATTTAGCCAGCCTTGTCCTTTTGAGGTGTCACACTGAGTTGCCTAGTCTAAAAAGAAAGAGTCATACTGAAATCAAGTGAGAAAAAAAATACAAATAAAATAAACAAATAAGACCAGCACCAATATGATAACATTCGACTTATAAGATTTAAAAATGTCATAATTCAAACAGTGGCTGAATATGCATGCATACTGCAGAACTGTAAAACATGGAGTGCATGCAAAATGAATGCAGGGCGGCTTTCGAACACTTTCCCCCTGTACATAGTTTGTCATCTCTTGTATTTTATCTCTTGTTTATAAGCTTATTCTTTGTTCTATTATATTTTGGTACTTTACTGTGTATTATAGTACTTTATTGTTGTCATCTACTAAAGGAGTATGTATAGTTTTAATTTAATTTAATGTTTATTACATTTTATTTTGGTCTATTTTAATTCTTCGCAACTGTTTTATTGCCACTTCTCTTTATGTGCAATGCCGTTGACCTGCCGCTGTAACAACCATTTCCCAATTTGGGATCAATTAAGTACTATATAAGTAAAGAGTAAACTATATTAGATAGTAAAGTACCATCTAATATCTATCTATCAAACACACAGTTCGTAGCACTGCTCCACAGTAGATCCATAGAAGCGCAGGCCCAGCTGATGGCTCATAGAGAACACTAGTGGAGATCATGTGTAGTCTCTTTCAGTCAGGAGGGGTTTGTGTTTGGAGATTATCGTGTATTTGGGTCGTTATATTTCAAAGTGCAACATAATGAACTGGACCCGATGGTTCGCTTCCTTCCTCACTCGGTTTCCTCTCCAGTAAAATGTCGCTGGGCTCCAACGGGCACAGGCACTCACTAATGTCCCGCTGCACTTAGGCCTGAACCCGATGTGGCTGTAAAACTTAACTTCCTGCACTTTCTCCTTCGTTTCGTGAACTCACTGGGGTTCGTAGAAAAAACACACACACACACACACACACGACGCACAAGGCCTGACGCACGGCCGCAAATACAAAGCTCAAACAATGATGGGAATCCACGGTGCGGTTTCACTTACACGCACGTTAACGTCAAGCTAAAAACACACAATTAACCGTATCTAACGTTCATTTACACATCCTGGTTGGTTTTAAGTAAAAAGCAAACAAAGTGTGCATTTGGTTCGCTACGTGCTTTAAAACCCACTTAACACGTAGAGGGACCACAGGCGCCACTTCACCGATGGTCATTAACGCTAGCCTGCTTGTTAGCTAACTAGTGTGCGACACCATTCAATCCGCGGCAGCGCCAGCTAAGCGGGCTAGCTAAGCGGGCTAGCGCTAGCCTGCCCGAGCCCGAGCTCCATTCGGACACTCCGGATGTCCCGTACCGTCGTAGTAGTAGCAGACCTTCTTCTTCGTCCCACCCGCAGTCGTGTACGCCATGTTGCGGTACTTTGCCTCCTTCTGAAAGTTGGTTGGAGTTGGCTTGAGCAGACGTAAAGATGAACGGAAGGGACCAGGAGCGACAGACGGTGCGGAGCGCGGCTCAGTGGGAGGAGCAGCTGCAGCGGGGGGGGCGGGGCGGACCTCTTGTATATAGAGGTTCTTCGCTCATTAACAGTCCGGGGTTAGAAAGTGGACCGGAAGTGAAGACACCGTCATGTCTACACCAGGGCTGGAGCTGAGGAGGTCAGCCTCAAATGATCCGAACCAGAGGGCAACCGCGATGTGTGGGGGAGAGCAAGTCAACAGTGGCAGCAAATAAAGGAAGACATTTCTATGCAATCCAGAATGAGGTCAATATGTCGAGGAGTAGGGGCAGGGTATTAAAGGGATAGTTCACCCCAAAATGGAAATTCACACATTCACTCAACAGTACACTTCATATGATAGGAAAACATGCAAGGGGTATTTTCGAACCAATATCTAGAACTAGAAACAATAGAACACATCCGGACAGCATGCAGGAAATCTACAGGATAAAGAAAGAAATGACTGATGGAACAACTACACAAAATAGGACCAATATTGAACACTGTTGAAAGCACATTAGAACGTGGAGAGTGTCAGCAAGGGAGAAAACTGTTCTTTAGATTTTTAAGGGAGACGGGACTGGACAGAAGACTTAAGAAATAAATGGAAAGTGAGGAAGAATGAAAACTGAAGGGGGCACTAATGCAACACGTTGCATGCCAGCTGCTGTATGGTAAAACCTCATTGAAGAAGGAGAAGAATATCATGGCTGGGTACGTTTTTTTTGCTGTAAAGTAAGTAAATGTGCAGGTATGAGTGAGAATGTGGCTGACAGATAATCTATACTTACTTATTTTATGAATCAGAGTATCAAGAAATCTGTAGAATTTTTCTAATTCAGGGGCCATAAAAGGGCCACCATTCACACAGAGGCCAATTACATGTCCGACATCCGTACACAGTTCCTAATTCATTAAGGTGCACATTTAAGTCATCCTTTGTTTCCTGGTAGCTCTATAGTTCTGAGCAAAGCCACACATCGAATATATTTTGAAATTGTTCCATATTCAAACGCACTGCCTACTTAAAAAAACGCTCAGAAAATAAAAAAAAGTTAACAAATGATTTCATAATTGTTGTTTAGTAAGTGACTAGTTTATTAAAACATTTTTTTAAAAGACACCTGACAGGACAGGGGCACTTCACAGGCCAATCCGATTTCTGCTGGGGCCAGCGACCCCCTGGCCATGGTCCTCGATCATGCTTGCTATGGTCTCTGCAAATGTAATTATTTGAACCCACAGCACTTTATTTACTGCTCTGACACAACACTAGATGTCAGCATTATCTTTTTTTATATTCTGGTCTACACTTGTCCACAAGAAGTGGACCAGATTAACACCGTGTGGCAAATTCTTTCTTTAAATCTCATATTAGTGTGTCTGCTTACGTCGTCGAATGGTTATATGTCTTATCTCATGTGAAAGACATTTTCACTTCCCACTCACTTGATCCTTGTAGAGGAATTATTGGGGGTCACACAGAAATACTTCAAACCCAGAACTTTCTTCCTGTGAGGTGACTTTTTTCTAAGTTGTTTAATATTAACATGATTTAAAGGTTCAGTGTGTAGGATGTAGTCACTTCTCGTGATGAAGTTGCATGTTGCAAACATGTGAAGTGACAAAAAGGGGAAAATCCCAAGTGGTTGCCCAGAAAATGGCCACAACGTTCTCTCTTTGTAGGCAAGAAATCACTTATGAGGCCCATGCAATCAAAGACTTTATGGAGCGATGCCCTGCATTATTTGATGCAACTCAGGTAAGTTTTTTTGGAATATAAGTCTATGTATTTTGAATTTAAAACAGTGATATTATTGGTTCAATTTTTGAATGGAAATCAGTCTGAAGTCACTTAAACATGCTGCAACTGTTGTGCATTCAAAGAGAGCAAAGAGAGAAAAAATTAATGAAAGAATGTAAAAATCCTTTAACCAATACAAATTTTACGTTGACCACTTGGGTTGAAGTCCAAGTTGTAATGTTGTCGTTTTTTTAAAAGGGATAGTTCACAGAAAAATGAAAATTCAGTCATTCTCTACAAATACAATTGAAGTAAATGGTGATTCATTTTTCAGATGTAAATAAAACATCAGAAAAAAACATAAAACGCCTCCATACTGCTCCTGTGGTGTCATCCAAGTGTCCGCAAGCCCCGACATTCATATACGTCCTGAAACGGTGTCATTTACACCATGTTTTCAGCCTAAATGTCCTGTGATATCCTCCCCTGGAGTCACGTTCACGTTCACACGCACACACACTGCACACAAGCTCTCGTCCAAGGGCACGCACGAGGTGCGCGTTAGGATCGCTATATCCGCTAGCATCGCGTCTTCCGGTTGGGGACTTTTATTTTTAAAACATGCTGTAAATTATGCCGTTTCGAGTCGAATACAAATGTCGGGGCTTGGAGCTTGGATGACACCACACGAGCAGTATGGAGGCATGCTATGTTTTTTTTCTGTTTTATTACATTTGAAATTTTTTGAAACTTCCATTGTATTGGATTTGGCTGCAACACTGTTTACCCCTGAGACTCCAAAAGTGTTTTGTGGACTCTAACACTTCACCACCCCTCCATCGGAATAGTGGTGAGTAGATAATGAGTGAAGTTTCCTTTCTCGGTGAACTACCACTTTAAGTGGGCCAATTTGGCCATATAACATGCTGTTTAAATTTGATGATAAAAGAAAAAAAATAAGCATCTGTTATCTTACCATGATACAATATTTTACTCATGTTTATTGATGCAATCTATTTAGACCATTTGAATTATTGGACAGTGTAAAAAGTGTAGAGTAATCATCCAGTTCATTATCTTGAACATGCTAACGTATCTTTTCATTTGCTTTACAGTACACCGAAGAGTTTGAGGCATGCCTTGATAGGCATGTGATGAAATTTGCCATCATCGATGATCAGCAGTTAACCCCTGGACCTCACCACAAGACAGCAACCGTCCTGGTTGAGGAAACCAAAGGAACTTTATCTATATTCTTTGTGTCTCAGGAACTGTTCCTTGATCTCGATGGACTGAAACCATTGCCATAGTGCCAAATCTCAAAACACTATTTTGATATGTTGAGTGGACTTTTACATTTACATACTGTATGTTCAGAGTTTTGTACATAACTGCAGGTCAAAATAAAAAAAAGTTAATTGCAAAACAATTTTGATGTGAATTAATTGATTTCTTCAAAGCTACAAGAACAAATACTGTTAAAAAGCTAAAAACTACTGAAGAAAATCTAATTGGAGCAAATACAATTTTTAAATGGTTGTCAACTTAAACACTTGTGTTCATAATTATTCAAATTAAGAAAAAAAGACTTAAAAAATCCTTTCAATAATGTGGAAAAAGTAGTTGGAACAACTTAATTTGAAGCAGTATTCAACTTAAACTTTTGTGTTTATTGTAACAATTCTTAAGTATGTAGAAATTAAAAATACCTATATTCATTGCAGAGGAAAAGCTAATGGACCTAACTCAATGTTGGTTGTTGTTTGAAGGTAATTTCTTAATAAGTTACCGTGACCCAAAAAGATCAACGCAAACTGTTGTGTTAATTTTCTTTGTTGAGACAAGGTATTAGTTTTTAGAGTGTAACAAAACAAATCAATTAGTTTCAAATGTTTGTACTCTGTTGAAAACATCATCAAAAATAGCCGCTGTCCAAACAAGTGGACTTTCTCAGGAGTTTGCGTTTCACACAGGGCCGGCTCTGGCAATGTTGGAGCCCTAGCTAAGATTTCAGATTGGCGCCCCCCAACATACACACGCAAATTGTCATGCATCCCCAAGAACTTTTGTACTGTGTACAGATGCACACACAGGCAGACAAAATTGTAGGCTATAAAAAATATAAAAAGAGTCTGAAATCTGCTGTACTGACAGCTAGCTAGCTATTCATGTCGACAAAAATAAACATTAATGATGTGCACAATCGTGGGGATTCTTACCTCTATATTGTTCTTTCTTCTCCTCCTCTACTTTGCGGCGCTTTCTGAATTGTGCACCCGATCATTTTATCCTTTTTTGACTCATCTTTGACACACCGGAGGCGGAAGCGCCAATTCTCCTGTGAGCAGCTGCTTATATCGTTTAATATCGATTATCAGTGTGTTTTCTGGCAAGATTCACTTGCGGCAAGCGAAAAAAAATTGATAACAGACCCTGAAACCATCGCTGAAGATCGCGAGCCGGCCGTGGCTCTTCCCGGCACTTCGCTGCCGGTGTGAACAGCCCAATTGATTAACATGGGCGCGGAAAGGAGGCCGACATCTTTTCGTGGAGCTTTGCGGTGCTTCTGCCTCCGGTGTGTCCCCGGGGTTACAGGATGATGGTGTGACGTTACTGTATTGGTTAACATTGCATGTATGACGTCATGATAAATCAGCCTCTTGTGCCGCCCTCTCGGCATTTTGCACCCTAGGCAACCGCCTATGTCGCCAATGCCAGGAGCCGCCCCTGCTCCTCCTAATGAGTGGTCTCAAGAGGAGGAGCTTGTTCGGGTAACTTAAATGTCCCACACAAAATAAACACTATTCAAAGTGCACACAAATAGAATAAAAGAACTAAATGAACTGCTGAGCAGAATAAATTATGACATTCACACTGATGTGGTTTAGAGGTGACGAGACGAACAAAGCAGACTTGCACCTCTGAGTTCCCTATGAGCATTGAGTGTGCCTCTACAGATGATGTCCAGAAAGAAACATTGCTCCCAAAACTAAAACAATACAGAGGCAAGCAGCAGCTTGCAGAAGAGATATTTTCCAACATGACTATGATCCATCAAAGGACTTTGTAAAGAAAAACTGTGAAAACAATGACCCATCCAAATTTGTTCTGTGACTTGATCCAACAGGAAACCTTTGACAATTTTAAAGCTGAAGACAAAGAAACAAAACCCCTCCAGCTATATCCAGTCTATATGGACTTTTTATTAGTCAAAGTATTAAATTGACAGGATATATAATTACTTCACATTTTAGACATATTCAACAGAGGTGTCTCAGTTTAATGGTATAAAAAAATATTTAAAGAATTCTTTAGGGCTCTGGATGAAGCTCAACATCCTTGGCCTCATTTTTTCTTATGTGGGAATATAATTTTAAATAGGGTAGGGAATGTCATGTTAACCGCACAGGTCAGACTCCATTTGTGTTCCCAGCAAGGTGTTTACTATACAGTCCAAGTATGTTGGGAGACCCAGTGAAAGTGGGTCCTGAACACACAACCAGAGGCACAACTGAATAACATTTTTCAGTCCAAGACTATACACACACAGCACATACTAAATGTTGACGTAGTCATAAGCTGCTTTCAGACATGCACTGAACGCCAGAGATCCTGCGGACGTTCTCCGGAGGGGCTGTATGTGTGAATACAAATGACCAAGTGAGACTGCTGGGTAGAGGGACATCTGGAAAACCCCGCTGCCACCCTGAGCTGAAGTGGCAGAATAGGAAAGAAAAGACATATGTAGCGCCCCATTAAGTTCTAAGCCAATGGTAGAAGCTGAGGTGCTAACATCTATATAGGTACGTGAGCGGTTGCCTTAATAATAACTCAAGGAGGAGTTTAACTGTGTTGAACAGATGACAAATTTATTGCCTCACAACAATCAACATACATTCACAGTACTGGATTTGTTGTATGAACACAATGAAAAATGCAAAAATAGAGCTCTGTTAAAGTCCCAAATAAAAGAGAAAAATAAAGAATAAATGTCCTTTAAATGTGGGGATTTGTGACCCCAAAAGTGCAGTATTTGCGTCCTTGTGTGTGTGATCAATATTGTGTTCCCTGCTACCCGGGTAGGCTTTGTGTGTGTATCTGCTTATCTGTCATCAACTGACATCGAGCAAGTCAGTCGTCTCCTATGAACAAGTTCATGGCAGGTCACACCGTATCCAAAGGCTCATGGGACTGTTAAGTTCTCTGGTAAAATTAAACTAAATTACTGGTTTTGACAGACCTAATGTCAATAGTCTGCATTGTAAACAATACACAAGGTGACACCACATCCCTCTGCTCTGTCAGTGAATTAACTTTACCCTCTGTATGAAATGTGTTATGCAAGTAGGCTGCATTGCCTTGAATGCAATTCATGCATGAATGAGTGAGCTTCGGCAGTACTAAAACAGAATGAAGGAGACTAACGTTTCTCATAGCAGACAACCATGCAACAGTGGCACACAGTCTGAAAGAAAGAATATTTTCTCTATATCAGCTCACAAATAAATAACCGTCTGGGGTTTAAAAGTGATTCCAACCACTTGCTGATTGTGTGAAATGGCTTCACATATACATGACACAATCCTGAGAGAAACAATGGGACATTATTATTAGACAAGGGCTTCCTCTGGTATTAATGTAGTGCATGAAGGCTGAGAAGTTCCCTTGATGATTCTGCTCCCAGAAGGGTTATTGGTAGGATTCTGAAAATCCTACCAGGAAGTAAAGGACTAGTTCATAGTGTCCTAGTTAAGACGAAGACCAGTGTTCTAAAAAGACCTGTCAACAAACTGTCTACTGAGAAAAGTTCGAACAATACTCTGATGTTTACTGTAAAAATGGAATATGATTAGCCATGTTTGAATATTGGCTCTATTTATTAGTTTTTTTTCTAATAATTGCTATATTCTAAGCAATTAGGGGCTTGAATGTTGGAGCCAATTCGATGTGTTTGTTATGAAATTTATTCTCACAAGATTAATTGTTTATTGTAATGAATCAGATGATGATCAGCTGTGATAGAAGGAAGGAGGGAGGGGACTGAGGCTTGTTTTCCTCTCAGCATAGCAGGAGGAAATGTTTGTACATCGGGGCATCGGGACAGTCTTTGACCGCACTCTGGAATTAGACATGTTTGTTCGTTTTGCATTAAACAAGAATACATTTACCGAAAGGCAACAGAATCGACGATTGCAGCATGATGATTTGGGCTTTGTCTTAGTGTGAATCAAGAAGCGGAGCCCTGTTCCAGTGGCACAAAATAAAAATCAAATAACAGGCCACCACACCAGAATCAGGCAGTTTGAAGGTTATGAGATTATAGTTTATAGTTGTTCATGTTGGAAATGAAAACGTAAATAAGTAACTCGGAATATGGTCAAATCAGAACCTGGGGTGTAATGGTGTTAGAGAGTTTTTTGGGTCTCTCCAGAGTTGGGGTAAGCCAGGTGGTCAGAACACTAGTTTAGTTTAAGAATGAAGTCCCAGGGTCCAAGAGGATCGACCCAACCATTCCCACTTAAGTCCTGTAACTAGTTCTGTATTTTAACACACTTTAGTTTGTCTTAGTCTTTTAAACGTGGATATAATTCAACTAAATGGCTCTGTTGCTTTGTCAGCTACTGCATCTCAGTGTGTGGTGGAGGTGGATCGACCCACGTCACATCCCATCACTGCAGTAGAAAGGCACAACAACCTGAACACTGACTACATGTACAGTACATGCTGCTGTTTGTGTCATTCATATACAGTATATATCACATATCCAATGGGTTATTTCCCCATAGCAGCGAAAATTAACATGTCATTTTTGTGTTTAAGCTCTTTCATGAATTCACTTTGTGTTGACACTGTTGACACTCAAGGCACTTTATGTATTATGGTCCAGACCTTGAACATAACAGGATCCCAACAATTCCCAAAATGAACATGCACTATGGCTTGTAAATCTACTAAGTAAATCTACTTAAAGTATTAAAGGTAAAGTGCAGCCCATTCTCTGCTCTGTCTACTGTACATTGTTCAACACAATGCTAGTCCACACTGTCATATATCTATTTTAAATGCAGTCATGGACGGGGTTTATTTCACGACTGAGTCTTGGTGGTGGCCTCTTCCAATTTATATGCGTCTTCCCCCACAAGTGCTACTGCTGCAGGAGGCGTGGTCTACCAGCCTGGTTGGATTTCTGGGTTTAAATGTGAGTCTAATTCTTTAGACATTATTCAGAAATCATTTAAAAACCTGTGGTTATTTGTTGCCCCTTTGCGAACCTGTGAGTGTGAAAACAAAGGATTTGTTTGTAAAGTGTAAATAACAGTTTTATGATGAGGGTCATACTCTTCTACAGGATGCATTGTTGGAGATAAAAAAGTCTAATACTGGGCCAGATGCTAAGTCTAGACTTCTTTTCCAACACGTACACTTTGCTATTACTGGAGTCTCAATAGTTGGTCAAAATAATTCACTGGAGATGGTCAGAGTTCAATGCAGTAGAGTTTATTTTTTTACAAGTTGTAAACCCGAGCTGGCTCCAGAACCCAACTGAAGTCTGAGATTCAAACCCTCTGCTTATATGCTCATCCTCGTCTCTGCTGTTGCCTGTTCAACTTGCTTCCGGAACAAACATTTAGAAAGAAAAGAAGTAGAAATAAATCTCAATTCCATCTGTTGCTTATTGGGCATTTTGTTCACTTTTTATTAAAACAGTAAAGAAATACAGCCACGATGTACCAGTCATTAGAGTTTTGGAGGCCTCTGTTTCAGGCCTTACTCGGTTTAGAAGGTCCTGTCTCCAGACTCCATTAGATTCGGGCGATGTCTATCTGCATTTTTTTAAATGATTACATTTCCACACACTTAATATAGGTTAAAAAAACAATCATTCCAATAAGGGCGCATACATGATTACATTTCTTTATGCTGGATATATGGTGCTGTCTGGTGAAAGCGTACAGTTGCAACCAGAAATCTGTTTTGCATGGGCTTGACCTGTGCTGTGGGTCTTTGTCATTCCCTTAGTATAAGACATAATCAGCTGTAACATTATTAACCTGCCTAGCAACTAATTACATTTTCCTTCCAATGGAGACTCTCCCTATGTCTGTTGTTAATTAGACATTCTTCCCGGGCTGCATAAAGTTCCTGATGCTCTTTATACACAGATGCACAGTTTAAGCATATAAGCACACAAAGGCTAGTTTTTCTACAACAGCATTCATTGGTACAGTGATAGTGGTGTGTATATGTGCAGACATGAAACATTAGCACATGCAATAAAAGTTTAATTCAAATATTAAAGCTCAGTCTTTTATTTCTTGTCGGAACCTTTCTCCTCCTTGTGGAAAACTTTCCCATCATCCTTTTCTCTCCACTTCAAGGTGACGCCACTCAATCCTTTCTCCTTCAATCTTTCCTGGAGCTGAAAAACAGAAATGGCAGCTATTTGAAATACTTTAAACAGATTCCTTTGCTCCATAAGAAAAAGAGTTATGTGTTTTTAGTCAATTCAATTCTATTTATATAGCGTATATATCATAATATACATCATCTCAAGGCACTTTACATAGAAGGTCAAGACTTTAAAATGTATAGAGAAACCCAACAGTTCCCACAATGAGCAGCACTTTGGAGACTGTGGAGAAAAAACTCCCTCGTTAACTGGAAGAAACCTCTAGAACCAGACTCAATGTGGGCAAGAAGGAGAGGGGGGTGTAAAAGAGGGAAGAGAAGAGAGAGAGATAGTGGGAGGAGAGGAGGGTGGTAAAGAGGGAAGAGAAGAGCGAGAGATTGGAGGAGTGGGGGATAGAGAGGAGAGAGAGAGACCAGGAACAGTTGTGCTCCATCAGGTTTCAGATCAGACAGACTAGTTGTTATAATAAAAACAATAAGAGTGATAATTATTAATATAAAGATGTTATTAATGACAGCACTAATAATTCATGTAATAATAATAATAATAATAATAATAATAATAATAATAATAATAATAATAAAAAGGAGAAGATTTAGAATTAGAATTGTTGTTTGTCTGAATCCTGCAGCTCTGGAGTCAGATAGAGAGACCAGGCACATAAATATATAAATAATAATATGTAAATATGTATTATCATATCTAAACTCTTTCAGACATGGTTGTAATAATGAAAATATTAAAAAATAAACTGCATCAGGTCCCAAAGTAACATTTTATTTTGAGGCATTTTTGGTCTTTATTGGAAAGATGATATTTACAAGGACACTGCTCTTTCATGGCAGGAGCTGTAACTGCTCAGCTACCAAGATATTTGTCTGCTGGAATGTTTGTATTTTGTGATCGTCACATAGCAATCATGCCAAAATCAGGATTTATGTTTCCTGGTCTCAAATGAAAAACTGCAGATCTACATTAGGAATACCTGGAAGAATAATCTGTCAAAAATAATTAAAGGAGTCAACATGATTATAACTCTTTTTTCCATTGTTGTGGCTGCTTTGCATTGTAGAACATCTGTGGCTGCAGTTTTTTTTACATTCAATCGTCCACTTCATGGTTATTTGATGATGTCAAACTGTAATACATCTGTCAAGGGTCTATGAATGAGTTAATGTTTCAGGGTGGATTTTTTAGACTTGCCTCTTTCAGAATCTGTTCTTTCACAGCACGGTCATTCAGGTCCACAGAGGAGTCCTGTATCTTCACCCTCACCTTCACCAACGTCTTTACTGCTGCTTAGACAAAGAACGAGGAGAGAAAAAAAACATGTGGTGATAGAACTACTGAGATCTTTGATTTAAAACACAGAGTGAGGAACCTCTGGTCTCTGGGCTGCTTGTTGCCTACAATACAGTTTGATCAGGCCTGTCAGAAACCTCACAAATAAAAAATAAGCAACTCAGAAATGCAAAAAAGATTCTCACTTGAGATGCTGTAGCAGACAAATGGTTTTCTTTCTTCACAGGAAGATAATCTCCAGTTTCCTCCCTTCTCCAAATCTGCAACACCACATACGACTTTCATCAAGCCAAGTGGGTGTACACCCTGATACCAGGAGCTGAATGAATAGTTACTCCCGTCGGACCAGTAAAACTGAGGATCTCTTGTCAAGCCGATTGATGCCCATTTGAGAGGTATTATCAATTTCTGAATCTTGGTTCTGTCAGCGTCGTTCCTCACAGTGGCCAGATCTGTGTAGTGTTCTCTGCAGTGCCTCTGAGCCTCAGTCCAATTCTTTGCTGTATTCACCAGCACAAAGTCAGAATCCTCTAATGTTCCTGCAGTTAAGTTTGAGAACAAGAGAGGGATAGTTGAGATCACACAATGGTTTTCAAAATCATATCTTATACATTATGTTGTATAGTTAAGATCAATATAAAGCACATTACCATTGTAGCAGACATATGGACTCTGTGCATGGCATTCAATATCATACCATGTTCCAGACTTTGTCTGGACCACACATAACTGATTGGCTTTAAAATTGTTTGGGTCCCCAGAACTCCATTTCCTATATTCAGCTCCAGTCCCTGTGAACCCATCTGACCACTTCCAGTCAATATGACTGTACAGGCCAATCCAAACCTCAGAGCTGTGACCAGCGGCGGAAACTGTGTCTTTAAGTTTCTTCATTTCTTCTGTGTTTTCAATAGTGGCCAGGTCTGTGTACGTCTCTCTGCAGTAGCTCTGAGCTTCAGTCCAATTCATTGCATCAGACACAAAGTGGTACTGACGGAGGAGGCATGTGGAGAAGGTGAGGCACCCTGAGGATGAAACCAGTTATTTTTGTTATGTATGAGGACGCAAATGAATCTCTATATTCAGATTTCCTGGTAGACATGATACAAACAATGAAAGTCACTGACCTGAGAGACACAAGACACCAATGAAGATCCCTTCCATCCTGATGCTACTCTGTGGACTGTCTGTGCCAGTGTTCACCACTAACACCTAACTTAACTAGTTCTAGTGCAGCTTTAGGGAAATGTAACACCGGCTCTCTCTCTCTCTCTCTCTCTCTCTCTCTCTCTCTCTCTCTCTCTCTCTCTCGTGCCTTGAGATAATCTATTTTGTGATTTGGTGCTAAACAAATAAAATTGAATTAACTCATTACCCAATTGCATATCCTCAGGCTGTAACCCTCAAACAAAAACAGCAGCAATGCATGGAAGAATTATTCAAAATCCTAAAATAATTCAAATGAGTCAACATGATAATTCTTCTTTCCATTGGTCTGGCTGCTTTGCATTGTAAATCCTCTCTGGCAGGAGTTCTTGTCCTGGGTCTATGAATGTGTTTCAGGATGGAGTTTGGAAACTTGCTGATTTCAGAATGTCAGCTTTCACGGCAGGGTCATTCAGATCCAAAGGAGTCCTGCAGCTTCACTTCAAGAACGAGGAGAGAACGTTTACAGTGGTACTAGCTTTGTGAAGAAGTACTTGGATCTTTTATTCAAAACACAGTGATGAACCTCTGGTCTCCAGGCTGCATGTTGCCCACAAGACAGTTTGATCAGGTGTTCGAAATTCCTCACTAATCTCTGTATAGTGCACTATATGTTGACTTCGCCATTTTTTAGTGGTGTCTGAATTTTGTATATACCTTTGTGATTGATCAATTATTTCCCACACCGCATCAGTAAAAGTACTGTACAACCAATGGTCACTAACCACTACTGCATATTCATAAACCTGCAGAGCCTCTAGAGGAATGATTGTATGTTGAAGTGTGTGGAATCATTTTTTTTAAATGCAGATAGACATCGCCCATCGAGGGCCTCGAGTCTGGAGTGAGGACCTTCTAAACCCTGTAATACATGACCCTGTAATACTGAGACTTTTATGTCCTCTGTATTTTCTCAAGGAATTTATTTCTTTAGCCACTTACAGGAAGTATCTTTCACAATTAAAAATAATACACTTTGAGTATTTCATTGATGTCACGTCCCTAAGACGTCTAGGGCATGAGGGACAAACAATTAAAAAAGAAACCGGGCAAAAAACAAGAAACCAGTAAGATGCTTTCAAATAAAACAAGTATTTTGTTAAATAACTGTAGGGTGAACACAAAACGCCCTTCCCAAAACGGAAGAGGAAATAATAAACACAGCGAACCCCAAATTGAAAACAATATGCACGAAAAGAAGAGGATCCTTGGAAACAGGAAACACCACACAACGAAACACCAACTACTGCACACTATAAGTCCACACGCAGCTTCTCACACTGGAGAACTACAAATTTACTCCTCATGCTTGTCTCCTGTTCTTGGAACGATTGGCTGTCTCAGGGCTGTAGCTGCTGTTGCTCTCAAGATATTGAAAAAAAATTATAATAAAAAAATATATAATAATAAAAAGTATTGGAAGCACGAGAGTTACCTTCTGGTACCTCTACGGTATTATACGCCCTTACAAGAACTTGCATTCGGGCTAAAGAACAAAGTTGCAACAATCTGGTTTTGGGTAAAAATGACAACATAGATGGAGATTTTCTCCTCTGACATGCTCGAAAAACTCACAGGTGCGGGGTGGCTCAGCAGATAGAGTCGTAATGTATAAATTCCTCTTTTTCATCCAAGGATGCAGATACAGCCCCTTCGGAGAATGTCAGGAGATCATCTTCACTTCAGTGCAAGTCTGAAAGCAGCTATTGGGAATTTTATATCCAGTTTCGGCCAATAGACTACCACTCTCTTGTCTGTGTAATGAATACGAGCTGAAGTCAGGAGATGATTAGCTTAGTTTAGCATGGCCAGTTGGAATCATTGTGAAACAGCTAGCCTGGCTCTGACCAAAGCTCAAAAGCTAAGCTGATCCCCTCCAGACTATACTCAACGCAGATGGGAGAGTGGTAACTGTCTTCCTATTGATTTCCCAAAATGTTAAACGATTTCTTTCAATACCAAAATGTCAACAACAGCACACAATAAATCAGTTGACAAATGTCTACATGTTCTTTTAATTTAACATTTTTTAACAACACACATGATACAGAATAAATATCTGCACAGAAACAGATTATTCGTCATCTAAGAATAAGCTGTTGGTTTGACGGAGGAGGACAGGACATTTTTTTCAATATGGCTTTTTGCCAGGTATTTCGCTAACCAATGAGAACGCTGTAGGGGAAGAAACAACATACTTACAGTAAAACACAAGCTCAAGTCTAAAATGCTTGGAAGGTGCTGAGCCAAACTTGAATCACTTTATTCTATTGTCATGGTCCTTGTCTGAATGACGTTAGGTAAAGAAGAAGAGGTCACTGTCCAATGGACCGATCACAGCAATGATGGGGAATAAATGAACAATTTTGTTGATCATGAGATGTCATTTTTCATAGAGTTTTATGATGAAAAGAAAGCATCACGCTAAAAGCTTATCTTAACAGCATAAATGTCAGTGTTTTGATAGTTTTTTTTAAAGCAACAAAAATAATCACAGTTTGGAACAGTTTTTTTTTTCCGCAGGGAACATTGACAGACAAGTGAATTATTTTGCGAGATCAAGTGCTTTGAACTGAATCTTTTAGTCAAACCAATCAAACCATTTTGTTCTATTTTCACACATGTAAAAACAAACTCACATCAAGTTCCTTTTATATTTGGTCACAATGTTGTTTTTGTATTAAATCCAGTCAAAGTGCTATTAATATCTTTTGAGATCTTAAAGTGAGGTGTTTTGTTTTATTTAAAAAAAGAAAACACCAATCCAGGGATCTCATTTGAGAGGTTCAAAGCTCATCATGGCCAGTTGAATGTTCTACCAGTGATCTGGTAAAACTTCTGATTGAAGGGGTGAAAGAACTTCTGCAGTTTTGTCACCACTGACGGGTCCACCTCTGGATGGATGCGGCCCTTGCTGCCTGCCAGGCACTTGTTGAAGACAATGTTAAATCGCAGACAGTAGAATCCCCTGGTAGCATTGAAATACAGATTATATTGGCTGATCCTTGAGGGTAGGTTGAGGAAGCGCTCAACGAGCTGCAGCTCTGGCAGTGGGTCCGTGATAAGACGGTCCCCGTCCACAATGTGGAACTGCTCCACAGGAAAGTACTTGAGCCAGCGCTCCAGGTGTTTCGTGTAGATGCTGGTCCGGACAGCTTTGTACTTGGTGTTCACCTCACAGGTGTTGGTGTCGATGGCCAGCTTCTCAAACTTGTGGTAGGTCTTGTTTTTACGCTCCTTGCCCTCCAGAACTTGAGTGTAGTCAGACACAGCTCTGGTGGTGGGTTCGCGGACGATGATCAGCAGCTTGATGGAGGAGTTCATCTTGAAGATGCGTTCAGGGACCTCCTCTGTGATGAAGTACGCGGGGCTCTTCTCAATGGTGATCTGGTGAGGGAAGGAGAAGGGCATTTTCCCTCTGTACCAGTCGATTCCGCGAGCATAGTTTTGGTCATTGTCAAAAAAGTGAATCTCCTGTGAAGCCTTGACCACCGCTGGATGCAGGTTGAGCATCTCCAGCAGGGCGCGGGTGCCTCCCTTGCGAACCCCGATGATGATAGCCCGAGGCAGCTGCTGTACCAGGTTGTGCAAGTGAATTTGCTCTTTGGTGGCATTGCCCTTACGTAATTCATGGAGCAGGCCGCGCTTAAACTGCAGGGTGCGGAGAGGGATTTGCTCTGGCTCAGGGGGGTTCAGTCTGCCTTCAATGGGGCAAATGGGCTGTAGCCTGAAAGGGAAAAAGCAAAAGAGGATATATATATATATATAATATCTTCTTTATAACAAGGATTCCTAGCTTCATTTGTAAAGGGATGTCTTGGTTAAATCAGGAGTGAAACTTGTTTTTGGTACAACACACCCTGGAACAGCCATTTACTAATTTGCATTAGAAATTATTTTAATTCAAGACAGATTCTAGGTGTGCTCTCTGTCTGTTCTGCCATGATAACGATGCAGCATATCTACAGATGCTATTCATAACTATATCCCAAATTATATATTACATTATTAATTTTAATTTTCTATCCATGCTTCAAAAATCTTCCCAAGCATTATTTATCACTTTTTGCAGTTTTCTTATAATTATTTCCTCTTCTTCTTCTTCTTCTTCTTATATAACATTTTTAGCATCCAATAGACAATTTCAATAGACAACTGATAAGTAGCAATAAAAACCTTTTGCAGTGTATGAAAAGGAGGGGACCGTGAGGATGTTTCTTTTAAAGTACACAAATTTGAACAAGGCACCACATCATTACATTTTCTTCACCACAACCTGACAACATAGCAGTGATGTATTATCGTGTATTATCATGTGTTGTGTCATATTTTAGCAAATATATATATATATATTTACACTTTAAAATTGCCAATACTTTGGAGTTGTGTTTCTGGTTTCTGTTAGCTAGCTGTTTCTTACTAACAAACTAGGCTACTAAGTCCAATACTCCACTGCAAAGTATACTTTTCTGTTCAGGTCTTCTGTAGCTGTTAAATGCTCCACCACGTTTACCATATGGTTGTAACCAGTATCCACTCTCTGGTGCTAGAGAAGGGTGGGTTTAGAAGAGCTTTTATTGCTAAAAACACACTGGAAACAACGTTGATGAGAGCAGCAGACTGGAGGCAGCTGTAAAGTTGCTGGCAATAAAACCCCAAAAATCTTTAGAGATGCTTAAAAGGTTCATAAAACTGAGGGAAGCTTCGGAGTCAGAGTCAGTCACTACAAGGAAGAGACTTCTTCTTCTTTCACATTTGCACATTTGACCTGTTGGTTTTATACAAATTATGGACTAGTGCAGTCCAACACTAACTTGTTCATGAACCCCAGCTCACACCTTTGCACAGACACATGGGATAATTATCAGCTTTCTCAACAGCCAGAACCCAAACATAACCCAAATATGTGGGGTGAAATGTTTTGTCTAAATAGCGGAAAGCACCACTCCATAGAAATCATATGAAAATCAAGCCATCACTTTTCCTAATGTTGTTTAAAAGTTGCCAGTCTTCCCATATAAACTGCTGTTACTGCTGCTCCACTGGAGAAATTCTTGCCCTGAGATTGGTCTCTCAGGAGGCATTTCTTTTTTATTCTTTATAATAAAATTATAATAATACATTTAGTTATACAGCACCTTTCATACAGACAATGCAGCTCAAAGTGCTTTACAATAACATCAAGACATGAAATAAGAGATCAATAAGAACATGTCAGCAATAAAACAAAGACTTAGGAAAAAATACAAATAAAGATGAAAGATAAAAATAAAACAGATAAAATTAATTAAAAGCAAGATCGTAGAAATATGTCTTGAGTTGTTTCTTAAAACTATCAACAGAAGAAGCTTGTCTGATGTGTGGTGGGAGTTTCTTCCAAACCTTTGGTGCATGGAGAAAGCTGCTTCAACAAACTTTTTATAGTTTGTTTTGGGGATATTGAGCAAGCCCGCGGTAGACAACCTGAGGGAACGGTTTGGAACATATTCCAATAAACAGTCAGAGATGTATGTATACGTATGTATACGTCTAGGAGGCCGAGGAAAACCTCTCAGGTATGTCTGGGACATGGCACTGCCCTGTAAAAATATCCCTTTTTTGTTCTAAGAGCAGCTAAGTTCTCGTATGAAGCAGTACATTTAAATAACTTCATGAACCTACTTAACCTGTGCTATATTATCCGCACAATATCCAGTGAGAATCTTAAAAAAATAACGATGCAAGATTCAATGAAATGAATATGCAGTATTCTTAGGAGTGCCAGTGATGACTTACCTATCCAAGGTCCCAACCCTAGCCACGAGATAGAGGACACTTCCGATAGCGAGGCTGCCCAGTACGAAGAGCTTTTGTCTCAGCAGTGCCTGCTGTTTGAATAGCATGGCCCTCCATCAATCTTCAGGACTGCGTCTTCAGCCTGTAGACAGCAGAGCACATAAACCACTAATAGCCAGGGGAAGAGAGACAGCCTAATGTTTATTAACACACACTCAATCAAGTCTTACAAGTGATTAAGCCACGTTCACACGAGCCGGAAAAGTGCTGCAGTGCCATTACAGAAAACGCTCATCCACCAAACACCACTTTGTTACGTTCATTTATTTGTCTATTTCTGGCAAGTGGTGGATTGATTTGATCTAATATACTGATGTACTGTGGGAGCCCTGCTTTGATAGTATTAATGAGTAATGTTTAAAATTAAAAGATTGATATACTTCAGAGGAAAGATGATCCAACTCCCTTCAGGAATACGACTACATTTGACAAAATCTGGTACCCAATGCCAAACTCCCACACAGCACAGAACAAATAACAACAGCAAAAACAACAGCATGTTTTCTTCTCCGTTTGCTCCCCTCCACCCCCCTGCCCAAAACCTAATCATACTGATTTCTTTTCAAAATCTCCTCAAGTACTTTATCATCAAACAATTCCCCTGTCTTTTTTTATTCCTTTGCTGATGACTCTATACTATTTTATATCATCATTACTATAATTATTATCAATATTATTTTAATAATTTCTCTCCACTTCTTGTCTCCCTTCCTTGGGGGCCAGTTCAATTTAGGATTGATCTTTAGATTCTTTTAATGAGCTCAGCAACGCCTGGCCCCCAGTTATATATATGCAGAGTGACTAAATCCCCATGCTCCAAGCTCCGATCATAAGATGTATTATTATTATTATTATTATTATTATTATTATTATTGTTAATAAGAATTATAATATTATGTGCAACATAAACGTCTCATATTTAGCATAAAAAAGGAAAAGCTGGGGTAAAGTATTTTATATATATAAATATATACATATACTGTGTATATATATATATATATATATATATATATATATATATATATATATATATATATCTCAATCACAACTTAAGCATTTTTGTATACGTTTTCCTCTTGACTTCAGTGAAAGTCTAGACTTTCAAAATCGAGATCTCCAAAACTCGAATCCCCAAAAGTACAGAAATGTTTGCTAATTCTACAGAGAAAAGACATCTCAATATCATCTGACATCTGCCGGCTTACCACAGTGTGACTGGGAAAATCACATCATGGAATAACCGATCTCTACAGAAGTCATAGCACTGTTACATAAGGGCCAGTTGCACTCAAATCCAGCCTTCAAACTGCCTCTCATTACCAATAGATCAGATCCTCGAAAACATCTCATGCACAAGTAGAGAGAGGTTTTGACCCCAGTGTGACTGGAAAACATTTCACTTGTATTGCCTTGTGGTGACTTCACAAGGGAGACCAGCAGAGCATCTGCAATTTCATCAGTCTGACAGAGCAAAGGAATAAAGCCAGTTAGCCAGGGGCCAGCCCTGTTTGTGGAGTCCCATTTGGAAAATAAATGCTTTTCATTACATCCAGTATACCTCTGAAACAAGAGGGAGCCATACATTTAGTGGTTTCCATTGTGTTTTTTTTAGGGGCAGTACACATTACTTCTAAAGTACTCCACCTTCTTTCAGTGTAATGTATTTCAAGGAGATTTGATAATATTTTCATTTAGACTGTAACCAAGATTTTGTTTTTAATTTAAGATTTTTTATTCCCAGATAATAAAAGGTTGAATCCATTTTTTTAATTCAATACACTCTGGTGTTTTGCTGCTACAGACTTACTGAACTGGTATGCAGTGGCACGGTTGTCTTCCTTCTCTCGTAACAAAAAAGGTGTATTTATAATTATGTGCTTTTTAGAAAGTGTTCTCTCGTGGATGTGGGGATGGCAATGAGGTGATGGCAGAATTGGCTTGTTACGAAGGGGAATGGTCATTGGGTCATTTAGGTTGAAAAGTAGCCTAATGGCATCCCCTGTTATCATCCAACAAATTGGCTACTGGTTATAGATAACACAAGTCTTTGCCTTGTCTACATGATCAAACCGCTAATATTGTGTTGCTAGTGTGGTCCTAATCACCACCTCTTACTTAGCGACCTATGCTAACTGAGCTTAGACAATATGATAATTAGCTACACTGGACTTCTTGGATACTTCTAATCTGACATTCCTCTTGTAATGCTGTTGCAAAACAAGGGCTATCAGAGGTTTGCTACGGTGAAATATCAAGAAAATCTCCAACCCGCAAGTTGACAGGGCTGATTGCCTATAGGTATGTGGCCAGGGCTTAAGACTAAGGACGTCCGGTTGTCCAGGGCAGTGGTTCCCAAAGTGGGGGTCCCGACCATCCGGGGGGTCGCGAGATGCCGTCCAAAATCCAAATACAATTTTTAAATAATTTAAAATGGAATATTTAACCCATTATTGTATAAATAAATACATACATATGAGTTGAAATTAGAATAAAACCATGCAATAAAAACATTTCCATCAGTTTTTTTCCTTTTTCTTTGTTGACCCTTGAGGTTATTATGACACGGATTAGCGGAAGGAGCGAGAGTTGCAAGGCCAAAAGAAAGCCCTTACTAAACAAACAGACAATCCCAGCCGAAGGGCATCATATGAGGTGGCATATTGCCCGTGAGCTGGGATCAGTGCCGCTGTCTAACGGGACTATTGCCCGGCGCATCCCCGACATGGCCCAGGACATAAAGTGCCAGCTGGTGGATAGAGTTAAGAAAGGGAAATATGCTTTACAGTTAGATGAATCCACAGATATATTAAACTCTGCCCAGCTGCTTGTTTTCATCAGATACAGTTTTGACGGAAAACGTAATGCTGTTTTGCTCCACGCTGGAGGGGACGTGCACAGGTGAGGACATTTTTACAAAACTAAAAGAAGAGGGACTATCTTGGGAAAACTGTATTGGTGTGTGTCGGGACAGGGCTGGAGCGATGCTGGGGGAAAAGGCAGGACTGAAAGCGAGAGTCTTACAAGTGGCGCTGCACGTAAATTTCACACACTGTATTATTCACAGAGAATCTCTTGCAAGCAAAACACTTGCACCAGAGCTTAAACATATTCTTGACACTGCGATAAAAATGCTCTACTACATAAAAACACTTCCACTCTGTATCAGACTTGCCCTTGCGGGGAAATGTGCTGAGCCGCCTGTATGAGCTGCGGGACGAGGTGCGCATATTTCTGATGGAGCATGGATCCCAGCTCGCTGACCACCTCACTGACCCTGACTGGTTAACAAGGCTGGCGTACTTGTGCGAAAAGACTTGCTCAGCCCTGACTAACATAAAAAATAAATACAGAGCGCAGCTCAACGTGGAGAATGATCTTTGAGTCGCCGTCTCCAAAATACAGCCCAGAATGGACTTGCTCTGCTCCATGCATATTGCCCACCTATCTCATTAGTGAGTTTAACAAAATGAAAGTAATGTTTAGGCTAAAATAAATAACCCTCAAGTTTTTGCACATGGCAGCAATAAGGTGTCTGGTGCTCGTTGTGCATACAGACGCGCACAGACAAACACAGACATCACCTGCGCACTTGTTTATACTTATATGTTCACTCAGCCCTGCTGTTTATACAGGGAGATTCCCTGTATTCTGGTTATATTCTATTTCTTAGAATTGTTGTTCTTTTGTGGTGTGTTAATGCCCCAGTTTGCATAGGCCTAATAGTGCGTGTACGTGGCTGTGCGCAACATTATATACCACATCCAGGGTCGGTGGGGGTCGCCAGTCTCTGGCACCATTATTTTGGGGGTCACTGGCTGAAAAAGTTCGGGAACCCCTGGACTCCAGGGGATGGCAGAAAATATGTTTGGGACGGACAAAGCTCTTCCCAGGGACGCCTCCGGGACGAACAGGAGATTTATATGCTTGTATGTACAACAATGTTTGTTTTACTGTTGTAAATAATATCACTGACTGGCTACCTAGCGCAAGACCTGGGAAAGATTCTGACATTTTCCCGCACCTCAGGTCACTGGTGCTTGTGGCAGGAAACTGGAACCTGCATGTTGCACTGGTAAAAATCGAGGCCAAAGACTGCCCTCCATCGCATTCAGCGAGCCTGAGTACGCCTACAAACCCCAAGTTTGACGTAAGGACAACTGGCCGGCTGCTTGCTTCTTGCTAGCTAACGTAAGCCTGGTGCTTCCCTGGCTATGAATGACTATAGTCCTGTTATGTTGTTTACGTCTGAAGTGTATGTCGCCATTTACTTCAATTGTATCGGATTCGGCTGCAACTCAGTTTACCCCTGAGACTTCAAAACCCACCCCTCCGTCGGCATAGTGGTGATTAGATGATGAGTGAATTTTCATTTTCTGGTGACCTATCCCTTTAAGGCAACACTCCTATTCAGCACAAGTTGCATAGTCTTGTTTTAAATACTAAACACCCAAACTCATTAAAGTGGAAACTCTTTTGGACTGTGTAGACAGTTTCCACAGTCTTTGACCTGCAGAGACCCATAGCAGCTCTCTGCAGACACTACTCTGTCCTACTAATGAATAGAGAGTACCACTTCCTGCACATTCTTTATGCCTTATTTATAAGCATACAGTACATGGAAATTAATTGTTTGCCCTGTCAAGGAGCTGCAGCCAGAAAAGCTGTGTTAGGCCATGAGCACAAGAGGGGGATTCGTACAGAATTATCAATTATGGAGCAGTTTGTTTTCATAAACTATGCACTGGGACAAAGCCACACATTTTTTTGTGTGCATATTTAACTCTGCTATACAATTAGAGAGAAGTATATGCAGTACTATAGCGAAGAGAAAAACCGTCGTCACTGTTTGCTAATCTACAGAGCTGGTAAAGTGTTTCGTGCTGCTCACTTTAGAATTGACACATCTGCTCCTGCCAAGTAAGATCAATCCTGAAAGGAAAGTGTAGAAGTGATTTATCGTGTCCTTAATGAATACAGTGTGACCTAAATCAACTCAATAAATACACTTCAAGACAGTGGCATGTTATGAGCAAACAACCAGAGGGTAGCAGCATTGAGAAAGTGTTTTTCACAGATGTTAGGGATAATACCTTGAACACAGAAATGCTCAGCAGGGGAAATAAAAAATGTCTGCAGATGCTTTAGAATGAAGTTCACTGTCAGTAATATTCTTTGGGGGGAATCCTCCTGCAGTAAGATGGGCACAGGGTGTCTGATCAGAAAAATCAAATCGCACTTGAAAAGTTTTTCCCACTTGAGAGCTTGGAAAGTTCTGCTGATTTAATTTTTTCTGGGGAGCTGACATTAGTGTGGGACTTTTGCAAGAATTATGCTAGTGCTCAGTTTAAAGATCGCATGCATAATAATGTGTGCTCATTAAGTAGTATGTAGTGTGTAGTGCTTTGTCTATAAGCCAAACAATGACAGTATGTATATATATATATAATATTTACATCAAGATGGACAAAGTCATAGCTCCCAAAAGTAAAGCCAATACACCTTGATTGGCCCCATGGTGGCTGGGTGCAGTATAGGTCATAAAGCGATTCGACCCTCCCAATCACTACTACGTAGATATAACATCACCACTGCAGGATGGCAGCGCATGTACCTGAGCTATTTTGGCTTTCTTTAGTAGAGTGGGAGGAAGTGGAGACGTGTCATCCATCTATACAGTCAGTGATGCAGGAAATATAATGGGTGTTCAGCATTGCCAAAACGCCAATTGACCTTGTGAGGTTTTAAAGTGACACTATGTAGTAGAAGAAATAGAAGAAGAAATTAGTCTCTCTACCTCTTACAAGTCAAAAGTTGAATTCATGAACACCCTTGCTCAAGGATATATAGTGTTTAGATATATATTGCTCTATGATTACCAGTTCACTAGTTTTCTGATTTGTGCTGCACTATAGGATTTACCATTATCCTGCATTTGTTGGCCAAGGTGACCATTGTTCTGCAAAAGTTACACATGCTCCAACCTGGCAACGTAAACTTGTTTTAGTTTTAACACAATGGAGATTCCACAATTAAATTGATTTATCCTCTTTGAACCCTGAATGGGCTCAATGTATATCATACTAATCATCACTAACCATTAGAACTTGATATTTCTTGTATAAAAAATATGGAAACATGTTTGACTTGACTGAGGAACAGTCAAGAGGTCCATGGACAAAGACTTATTATCTGAGAACCATGAATATCCACTGTTAATTCCATTTTTAAAGTGTAAGTCAGGTGGAAACTGTGATCTAATGATAGTTCTGAACAAAAGGTCAGTGGGTCACAAAAATCATTAAGAATCATCCTCTGGGGGTCGATAATCTTCAGGTGTCAAATGTAGGAGAGCAAAATGACAGCCATCTCCATCCTTGTTCCTGTAACTTTACGAGCATTTCATGTCAGAAATGTAAAAACCAAAAAAAACCCTGTCCAAACATTTTAACATTCCAGTCCACTCCAACAAAGATCACACTCCTCTGTCAATTTTTCATTTTCTCTCATCTCAGCTCCTGACCTCTACACGTCTCACATCACCCTGCTTTCATTCACTTTGACCACACACAAAACAGGAAAGAAATGCAAAGCAGGTACATTTGCACACACACGTCTGTGGCTCAGCGGTCGTCCAGAAGGGCGGCGGTTCGATCCCAGTCTTCCCCATTCTGCCGAAGTTGCCTTGGGCAAGATACTGAACCCAAAGTGCTGCACATAGATGCACTGTATAAATGGGTGTGAATGGGTGAATGGCAAAAACTGTACTGTTAAGCGCTTTGAGTGGTCAAGACTAGAAAAGCTCTAGATAATACAGACCATTTACACACACACACACACACGCAGACATGCACACACACACAGACACACACAGTTTTCACTGACACGTCATTACTGATCCAACCATACATGAGCACAGTGTTCTGGGCTAATGGGCTCAGAAGGAAGCGCAGCAGAAAACAATTACAAAAAAAACAATTAGAGAAATGTTGACCGGCTTTTTTGTGTGTATTTAAAACACAGCAAAGTGCTACTGTTTACAGGCCTGATAGGAACTAATTAGTTTCCAAATTCGGGAACATGTGAAATTTTAATACCAAACTACACTGCTCTGTTCTCACTGGTAAAGCCTGGTAAAGTACCACAGCATCTTAGATTACTTCCTATCCTGTTATTGTGTCAGTGAAAATACCGCTGTAGGAAGAAGACCACCAACCCCTTCATCACACACATTTACTGTAAACTGTGGGGCCGGGGGCCTCAGTCGTAAGGACAGCAACGGTATTAACAACTGGTGGTGGCAGGAACAATCTTTGGAGAGACTAATGCTACATTGTGCCCAAAACTATCAAGTCGGATCAATTCCATATCCTGCACTTCACACATAACTCAGAGGGGCTTTGCTGTTACAGTGGGCTGTTGATTTCCTAATGTTTATAGAAGCACACAGTATCCATACAGATGAACAGGGACATGACAGAACTGAAGAACTGTGATAGTAATAATAATATGTCCAAAGCCTTATTACAATTTTAAATTTCCTCTCCGGGCATTGATTAAACCTCTTAAAGGTCATATCTTTGCCTCAAAATTACACATTTAGAATTTTTTTCAATAGAAAAAAAATCCTTCCTGGCTTTGAAATGGCTTGGATGTCATCCTACACATTTATATCATTTAGTATTTTACAGATCTATTTATATATAAATTAGACCTGCCGCTATCTCCTCCCACCCAGCAGCCGTTAACCTGCAGCTCTGACTGTTTATCAAACACACAAACCTTTGTTAGTTTGCTGTTCTGTTACAGTAAGAAAGGCAATGTATTAAGGCCAATTCATGCTGCTGCGTCGAAGCTACGCCGTAGCCTACGTGTAGACGTGTACGCTACGCAGAGCACTACGCACCTCCCCATAAATGTAACTATGAGTCGAGGCGACGCAGACTGGAAGAGCTGTGATTGGTCCGCTTGGTGGCGTCCCAGTTCCGGCAGTCTCACCGCCATTTTTTAATTGAGTTGAAGGAACAAGCGCCTTTTCTTCATTGCTGCTCTTTAAAAAAAATTGCTCTTCAACATCTATCAGCTCCAACTCCAACATGATCCGCTTAGTAACACTCGCCATTGTTCTGAAGTAAACAGATACGCCAGTGAACTTGTAAATAGGCGGACCAGAAACCGGTAGACACTCAACACCATAGAAACTCTACCGCTACTAGCGTTTCGGCGGTGTAATTGCAGCACGTAACACACCACATGCACAATAAAGGCAGAGGTTTAGCATGTAGTGCTTTTGTCAGACTCAGGCTATGTCCACACTAAAGAATTGTCATTTATATAAATAAAAAAATCCATCCATACATACAATACTACATCATTGTTTAAAGTCTCTGTTCCTGACCGTCTGACTAAAACGCAACCCCAGAGATTTCAAACGTCAGCAGGAGGTGATTGAGGTAATTTCTGTTGAATTCAAGTGTTCATTTTCAGCAGAGTTTGCTGATCCTCTCTGCAACAGAGGTGGTGAGTAGTGTTATCATGCTCCATACACACAATGTTGTAGAAAATTGTAAAATTAAGACCCAGATTGGATTTTTTTTCCCTTCAACAGTTTGAACTGCAGGATATTTCTGCACATAGCTGACTGTTCATCTTTTATTCGTGGAGCGAGCCAGCGAGTGACTATAAATGGCCGTCACCACAGTCGACTTCACACGGTCTTACAACTGTTCTCTTATGACAGAACTGGTGCACACTCCAAAGCAATGAAAGATCGAGTTATTCAGTCATCAAAAAACCTTTACATGTAAGAAAAACAGACAATAAATATTATGCATTCGGTTCTTTGTTGGTGAAAATATATTTTTCAAAGTTGGATGGAGACGCTTCGATGTTCATGCTGGAGTTGAGTAAGCTGAGGACATTGCGGAGGGAGACATGAAGAGGGCAGAGCATCGATGAATAATTCAACACTATGTGCCTTATTATTGTTATTGATGCACAAGGGAGTGATTCTGCTGTTCAGCTTAGAGCTCCAACCTTAACCGACCTCCACCCCACTCCTCTAAACTCGCGTCCATTTTGTGATATTGCACCTACATTATTTATCACCCATCACTACAGATCCCTTTGGCTCCAAGTCTACTGCCATCATATTATCCTGTGACAATGTGTTTTTTTATAAGTAACATCAAGGTAAGATATATATATATACGTACATGGGGTAGTATGTCAGAGAGAGTGTTTGTGTGTGTGTGTGTGTGTGTGTAAGGGAGGGATTCTTTGTTTCATTGTTGTATAAAGAAAGTAATCTTTTTTTATTTATGAATTCATAATCTTCCAAAATAGAAAGGTCCCGTCATTGTCAACTGATTGACACAATCAACGTTTTGACACTGATGAAAAACAAACTAGTTCACAGTTGACCCCTAACAAGTTTGATCAACATTCAAAGCATGCATCCTAAAGCTGAGCAACATCCCCTAAATACACTACTTGAATATAAATTCATTATTTTCCAAATAGGGGGTTAGATTAATTAGACTTTGGTGAATGTGAGCGTCAATAGTTGTTTGACTGTATATGTTGACCCTGTGATACATTAGCAACCTGTCCAGAGTGTACACATGTCCAATGTCAGTGGAGATTGGCACCACACACTTTTATTGTTGTTTTGTTTTTGGTATAGGTGTATGTATGAGTTGGTGTCTAACAACTGAAACCACCGAACAAATTGTCCACCGTTATCAGCAGGATTCGAACTTACACGCTTTAACCACTCGGCTACAACAACAAAACACTAGTGTGGATTGAACCCGAGGCCTCAAACATTTAAAGCCAGCACCTTACCAATGAGCTGCATGCCCTATGTACAGCATTTACATAATCTATCCAATACACAAATATCTCCTCATGTTCCGCTCGGTGTCCTTTCTCTATGTGGAAAACAAAACAATGTTCCTACACAACCCTTGCTCTGAAAATGAGGAACAATAAATCAAAGAGCTTGAGACAAAACTAGCTGCAATGACCAGCGACAACTGCTTGGAAGGCAGCAATGCCCACTACTCTACCACTGCTGCCCAAAAAACAAAGAATTTGGCTGCTTGATGAGTTAGCTGGGAGAAAAATTGAAAGAGGAGACAAGAAGAGAAGCCCATGAGAAGCAGAGGGTAGTACACCAGGACCATCTTAACCTGACCTAAAGCACCTAATGTTAGTAACTGCACAACCTTTACTAAGTTCTTGTTATCACAAAGGACAAGGTGACAGAGAACATGCTTTGCAATGCTGTGTGCATCCATGTATTTGAAATACAGAACTCAACATCTCCCCCTGGTAATAGCCTATCTCTGCCAGGGTGGTACTGCTGTATGGTTATGAGTTGGTTTCTAAACACTGAAAGAATCTAACTATTTTCCACACGATTTCAAACCCATGAGTTCGTCAGTCTCAAGACGGTGCAGAAACCGTGGATTGAACAGAACTATGATCAGGAGTTCCGTTGGGGGATGGTGCCAATCCCAGCCCTTGGGTGAGAGGGTTTACTTTGGAGAGTTCTATGCTCATGATTTACCACCATCGCTACAAAAACCAAGAATTTGAGAATGTCTAACCTATAGATATAAAGAAATTATGAATCTTTTTATTTCTTGTTCTTTTGTGCTGATGTATACTTTCTCAGTGTCGAGGAATTTTTGACCATCCTCACACATTACTGTATATGCCACTATATATTATGTATATTGTATACTATATTATATCTGTACAGGTGAATAGTGCCTGTCTAATTCCACAGATACTCTTGTCTCTCGCTATCAGTACCCAAGGTCAGGTTATAGATAAAGGACCAACCAACAGTACATTGTAGTGTCTATGTTGAGGGACATTCATGTCTAACTCAGATGCACCAGACAGAGAGACAACAACTTCAACTCTCACCAACTTTAACTCTTTTGTGTATTTCACCAGTGGCAAGACGTAAGGACACAATGTGATTTAGGAATGCATACTTTAGACTTTACTATAGGATGCGAACACCTACATGTAACATGGAGAGTGACAGCAATTCTAGCAATTCATGGATGTGCTGTTGGAATGAGTGACGCAAGTAGAGGGAGTTATACTGGGAGGCTGTGGGAGACATATTCAGACTTGGTGTTGACAATTGCTCATGTTACTGTGTTAGCGTTTGGATATTGTTCCACCTTCTGGTCGCCTTGATGCATCAAGTCCGCATTAAAATCTTCTGCATAAGACATCAGCTGCAGCCCGAGTTCTCCTTTCAGAAGCTTCCAGGAAAAAATTCCATAACAGTAAATTACCTCACTCAAGACACTAGAAACAACTTCAGATTTACATCAGTTCAAGTTGTAAATTTCCACCCTGGGGTGATTAAAGCCTATGTTAGATATGACATGAATGAAGACAACATACAAATGCCCAGGGAATAGTTTACTGAATATGACTCATGCAACATGAATTTGGATGGACTTCAAAGTGTATCACACTGTCTCTTTTATGCCTTGAGTAAAATACAAACTTGCGCAGCACGATAACAGCGCTGTCATGGCACTCAGATTTGTCAGCATGTGAAGAAGGGGATGTTCTAGAGTGTGGCAGTTTCTCATTATAGAGACAGTTTTCACAAATCCAAATTATAGAGACAGTGTTCACATGGCAGGTCTCTGCCATGTGAACACTGTCTGAAACTCATTTTATCCCCAACCACTAGGGGCTAATTACTAAATTTAACAATGAGCCTGTGAGTGTGTCTCACAGAGCTCTGATGTGACAACATTGAACCAAGGAATAATACAGGAGAGAATGTCAACACTGAGCGTAGAACTTACAGAAGCTATATATCTGGCTTTACTCCCGACTCTGACCTTCAAACACAAAATAAACCGGCAGTCATAAACTTTGAGTTGGGAGACATATCCCCACAAGGTTTCTGCTGTTTTATCTCAAGGCTCTGTGTAGAGTGTTACGCTACTCCCATTTTAACACATAACACCTGCACACAACACCCACACACATGCAGGCACGCTGCACACAAAGACCAACACAAGGTCGCTCCTTTGAGAGGTTCCGATAAATGACGAGATATAGCCTTTTAAGAGTTGTGAGAGAACACACAGTACATTCCACCACTTCAAACATTAAATGTTACCATGCCATCAGATTCTCTGGTCCTAAAAATATGCCAAAATGGAATAAAACATTCCCAAAGTAGGTTTGAGTGGTGAGAAAAACTGCACTTGAAACAGCATCATGCGTTTTATAAAAACAGGAAGGCGTTCCGATTACAAGTGGACATCAAAACTATCTAGACGAGAAAATATATTCATTGCATTTTACCTGGGATAAATTTACAGCCTCAAAAAATAAATGTGATCAGACTTGCCACACTGGCTCACACTGTGGTCAGATCTCAACCAGGACTAAAGGGAATCAGTTCAATCAATCAACATTATCAAAGCTGCACAAAGTAAGGTTCTTGTTTTGACCCACTTAAAAAACATCACCTACTCTGCAGCACCCTGTCAGCTTTACAGGGTTTTTATACTCTTGTTGTTCATTGTTTTGGTTTTTCCACCCATAACCTTACTCTTTGTTTTATAGTTGGAGCAGGCAGCGGTTTTCCATTAAAAGTCTCTGATGAATCCACTATATAAACTGTCTGTTCTACTCCCACTGCCTTTTAGCATTTTTACCTTGTTGTTTTGGTGGAGCTTTACAGTTTTGATTTAGTCCCACAACTCCTTGCCATTAACCTGCTTCCAGGGAGCTATGAGTAAAACCTACAATACCACATTCTACAAAGACTTTAGAACAACACAGCTATTATTACCACAAAGGTTACACATAAAGCAATGACAAACAAAGTGACAAAAAATAGGAATGGAAGAATTTGTTTTATAAAATATTTTTATATCATTACGGCATATAGTTAATGATGTTGGACTTTGTACCACAGTAATGTTTTACAATTATGCAATTATATATGTAACTGCTACATTTTGTGAAATAGAGCTTTGGAACTCACATTTCTGATGATAATGTAAAAAACAATTAACTTTACTTTGTTTTTCATGTAATCAACTAGGCCCTGTTATTGCCCAACAAACATACATTAGATTGTGACCTTGACTTTGCCAGGCACCAAAATGTGCTCACTTCATCTTTGAGTGAAAGGTGAATGTTTGGAAAGGAAATTCTCTCAAGGCATTCTTGAGAAATCCCATTCACAGGAAGAGGACGGACGGACAGACAATATGACATAATGCCTCCGGGACATAAAAACTATATTTCAACTTTTTCACTTGCAACTCACCTCAAACCCAGAGGGAGCAATCCACCTTTATCTAGCAGAGCAACCCAATAAGATTAACTAACAAGATCTGTTTTTAATCTTCAATTTAAGTGCACTAATGGAATTTGGTAGCGAAGGGCTTGGGTTACGGTGGAAAAGGACTGTGTGCGTGTGTGTGTGTGTGTGTGTGTGTGTGTGTGTGTGTGTGTGTGTGTGTGTGTGTGATGGGAGGGACTCTCTGGGCTCTCCACCTCTTGGGAGAAACCCTGAATCACATCAGGTACACACACCTGCTAGCAGAGAGGTCTCTGAAGCAGCTGTGTGAATCTAACAGCTGGTGAACCACCTCCCCCTCCCCATCGCCTAGAGAAGAGACTGTGTCCTAACAGGTTCATCCTACAGCTGTGGAAGGAACAGGGGGCTGCTGTTGTCTGGTTGTGGCCCTACAGGCAGACAGGCAGACCTCTGGTGTTGCCAAGCCTCGGAGCGCCACCTGTCGTGTCTTCACTCAATTCCCACAACTCCCTGCAGCACCTTGCCTCTGTGGCTTCTGGTTCTCCTCTTATACCCTGACATGCTGCTCCCCACATTGGGCACTCTCCTCACCATGTACAGACAGCAGGAGCTACAAGAATATAACTCTAAAAAGCTTGTTTGTTGAAAACCTCTCTATCCAGATATTCAGTTGAAGTCTGATTTACTCAGGATTACAAGTTCATGAGCAATGAGCAGTGAGCACGCTTCTGGTCTAGACACTATGTTGGTTTGTTAGAGCTCATGAAGTGTTGTAAGCACTCAAGCTCCAAATGTTACCTCCCACACCGATAAACAAAACGAGTCAAGGTATGCTCATCATGCTTCTGCAGAAGTGTCTTCATTATGAAGTGTCCCCCCCTACAGGGTTTGTTATTTACACCTATTACCAACAGTTTTTACTATTATCATTATTTTCCATGGCGCTGATGCTGACAGCTCCCTCCACTTAGCAGAAGATATAAGCCTAATTTAGGACCTATTCTTATATCATCTCTCATGGTAATTGTAAACATGACAAGTTTAAAAAAACACTGAAAGAGGCTCCACCTGTGAGCAGCATGCACTGTCCCCACAACACCTACATCACCAAGATGATCCAGGTCTGTGGGCAGGAGATGTTACACCCTGAGGTTCCTACAGTGCATGAGGAGGTCACGGGACAGCTAGTCTGTAATCATGAATGCCTCATTAGTTCACATAGATTTCTCTTATGCTTTCAGAACATCTCAATTAGCACCTTGCTGTTTAACACTTTCCAATGTTTTGCTTCAGTTTAAAATGGCAGTTCTTTTCTTCTTTGTTTCCAAACATCTCTTTTTCTGCCTGCGCAAACTAAAACGCAGTTGTGGAGTTTTCCAACTTTTCCATTGTAGCAGAGTTAATGGCTTTTCAAACAAAAACATAGTTATGTATGTAGCCTCAGGTGGAGGGGGGGGGATGACTTGATATTCTGCAGGGAAACAGCCCACTGCTGCTAAACAGGCCTGTGTAATCTCCAACGTAACCCACCAGGGCATTTGGCAGTCACCTGGTAATCCAATTTTATTTAATGCCTGAAGGCTTTGATAATCTTTAAATATAAACCAGTGAAGTACTTATTTAGAGCTGTTGGAGAAAAAATTGTCCCTGGCATCACACCTCAGAAATATCTGAATCTGGTGCTCTGCTAAGAAATATCCTAAATGATTTCATATTTCTGACAGTCAATTGATCACAAATTACACAAGGTCCTGATTGCCTACCATCAATAACTATTTTCCAATTAGGGATTGGAAATCAGTTAGTGGAGTTTTGGGGAGTTGCTGAGTCTTGGCCTGGTGTAAAAATAAAAACTGGTCCAGCTTTAAAGATTATAACTTCAAAGTTGTAACAGTTTTACCACAAATGTAGTAAAACAAAGTCACACACACGCGCTCGCACACACACAAATCAAATCATTATTCTTACGGCTGAAGAAGGGACAGCCCATCCACACAGGAAAAATCTTGTCACCTCATTTCATAGCTGGACTAGCAGAGGCCCTGGGGGAGAACAGAGGGAGGGAGGTGGCAGGCAGAGGTTAAAGCTGAGTAATGTGTAAGTGAGGAATCTCTGAGTCATGAAAACACTGCGGGGATTGCTGAGATATCTCCCTGCAGCGAGCTCACACCATTCACCTCCTTGTTTGTCAGCTCGGCCTCTGATCAGCTCCTCTTTGTTGGTGAGAACTGCAGCAACCTTGGCCCATCCTTGCAGTGTAGCTCTGGATAATTTACAGTATGCGTGCTCCCTTTGGAAACCATATCAAGAGCCAAGGAGCGTCCATCCACTGCTCACAACTGTAAGTGACACTGACGCAGATATGATGTTAGCGGGTGTTTTAAGCCTATGTGAATGTCCTGCAGATTGCCCAAGACAGGGCTGAGGGAAGCAAGGGAGGCTCCCGGTGTAGGAGCCGCCCTGCAGTGGGAGAAGACATATGCATGCGGCTAATTAGCCACACAGCGCTTATGCAAAAGCCTTTTAACTGTTTCCAGCCATCAAGCACCTTGTGATTCCCTCTGACAGGCCCTCTGCTCTGCTTTGCATAAAGATGACAGCTTGGGTGTTTAAAATTTCATCCACCTCTCTCAGCAGAGGCCTATCACTGCCCGGGATCACTGCTCCATTGGAGTGCTGGCAAGTAGCACGACTCAGTAGGACAAAGCTATCTTCTGTGTTTCATTAACCCTTTCTCAGAATGCTCAGCTGGTCCAATACTCTTCCTTCTTGATTTCAACATATCGTGTCAGTTTTGAAAAATGTAATAAATAATGTCAACTGTGCCGGAGGAGTGTGTTGGTCTCAGTGATGTTGGGGGACCTGTTGGGCCAGCGGCTGCTTGGAATACTTCATTTCTGCCACACAACTTTTTCTCACAACATGTAAAGAGGGCAGAAATCAGCATATCCACCCACGGGCCTGTATTACGATTTGAGATCAACACAGCCACGATATCTTTCCGTTATCTGTCTTGATTTAACCTAACAAATGCAATAAGGCCAAGTGCAAACACGATGCTGGTAATCAATTCGGTAAGTCAACCCTAATTTTCCTGATATAGATATGAACGTGTGCATATAGAAGGGGTGGTGTTTACTGCATATGACCAAAAATACGAGGAGTACAAACACATTATCCAGACTAAAAGAAACACAGTGTGAATGTGTAACTCAATGTTTTTATAGTAAAACTCTCCTTTCATTAGGGCAAGAGTCGTTCTGACTAATTTCGTTTGTTTTTCCATGACATTAAAGTGTAATTTACAAGGATTCTCATTTTGTGGATGAGTGCAGCCCTGGTGGGTTCTAGAACACTTAAGAGCAGAAATAAAACAACAGAAACCTCCAGGATCACCCACAGTGAACGAGTAACTCCCACAAGCAAAGAAACATAGAGCCATTCAGACAGTCAGTGGTACTGTGAGCACATATCTCCTATGTGTCAAGTTGTATATATAGAGCTCCAGCAGCCGACTTTGTTAAATCATTCCCTCCAATGGAAAGTTAAATCATTCATAAAGACTCTCATTGGCGTAGGTAAAAGGATTTCTCTGAAGACCCCTGTCCTCCTCCAAACCCCTCTAACAATCCAAGCACAGAGCTCCCTGGGATCCTCTAAGAACGGTGATGTCATGTTTCAAAGGAATTGATTGGTCAGCGCTCTGTGCTTTTATAGGGATTGATCTCTTATCTCCAACGTAACCTGCTTAGCTGTACAACACACGTTACCATGGTGATTTACCCCGATAAGAAGGGAATGAGCGTCGTAGGACTTAAAACTGAAAGTGACTTAAAGTTACCCTGATAACCGCAAATCCTGCTTAGTGGTACAGGACCCTCATGTCATGTTTACATTTCTGCTGATCAGAGCTGGAGGCTTTTCATTTAAAAGAATAATTTGACTTGGCAATGAACGTCTCTCTTTCACACTGAAGATAAAAGCCAGATATTAGTGTACAGCTTGACTGCAAACAGTAAGACAAACAGACAGATGCAAAAAACAACTGTGAAGCCAAATTAATTAGGAAGAAAAAAAGTGCTAATTGTAAAATAATTATCCAAATTAGAGAATCAGAGAAACATCTCATTAAAAAAAACATGTTAAAAACTTCTGCCAAAACACTTTTCCTGCAATGATGGATTATTACTGAACCGATTAGGACTGTGACTAACAACAGATTTTTATAATTAATAAATCTAAATGTATTGGAAACATCTTTGTAGATAGCTGTTTGTATGTTGTTTCTTTTCTCTGATCTTTTCAAGCATTAATACATTTTCGTCATTGGGTCTCATTTTACAAAGGAAACCTTGAGGTTTAAAGTTATTTTCTTAGCGTATTAACATTAGCTAAATAAGTTTCCAGACCAGAGCTGTCTCGATCGCAGTCTTCAGGTCACCTTATTGTCTCATGTCAGGCACAGATTGGTTGGTCTGATCATCCTCTGAATTTCAATTATATTCAGCAGACACTCATCCAGAGAGATGTACAGTGAAGGGTGCAGGAAGAATAGGGTCATGCTCAAGGACACAGTGACAAAACACTAATATTTAGGTCATTTCGGGCAATGTGGGACATTTTTGCAATTTGGAATTCTGTGACTTATTCTGATATCCTGACACGGCTATCACACAATATGGCTGTGTTTTGAGGTCTGAATAAGATATATAATAGAATATTATCTGCATAATTGTGGAATGTCCTCAACACTTGCACTTTGTTAGAGCACAGGGGAATATATAATATGTTTAGTGCAAAACATTAAACAGAAACATAAATCAGCTTCAGTAACTTTTAATGTAATCAGATAAGCAGAAACACAACTACAAAAGAAAGAAATTTGTTGCCCAAGATACAGTAGTTTTACAAATTCATCATTGGGTCTTGAAACATTGTACCAATACATATTTTTGTCTTTCTTCTCAGTTAATTTCTTGACAACTACTCCTCTAAATAACTTCACGGTTGAATCGTGTGTATAATTCTTGAGCAGGAAATTAAAAACACATTTTCAGCTATGCCAGGAGGTTATAGACACTTCAAATACTGATTCTACATTAATAATGCATCCAAATATATATACACCTATGTGTTACTTTTCTTGGAATGTCAGTCATGATAAAATATTTATTCATCCCTGCTGCTACCTAGGACCCAGACTACCTTACAGTCTGTGTTGTGTCTATACCAGACCCTGCAGTTTCTGGAACAGAGTTAGTAAAAATCCATATGGGAAGTATATGAGTGCTCTTTGTACTTTTGTGTCTTTGACAATAGGTGGTACTATATTTAACTCAGGCTTGTATTAGCTTTGAGAGACCTGAGTATGCGAGAGCTCAAAAAGCAGATAAGGATAATAAATCACAGACGCTGCTTCTGCCCCGCCTCGATCTGATCCATTGTTAGTTTGGACATGGGTTGTAGTTGCCTCTGATAATTAAACTTTCTTAAGAGAAAACATTTATGCAAGTAACAATAAGGGGAAGAATCCATCTAAAAATCCAGCCCTTGCTCGATCCTCAGAGAAACACTCCACAGATGATAATGCATCTTTTGTAAAAGACAAAGATGGCTGTGCTGGAGATCTACAGGAGTATTTTGCAGTGCCCCAAGCGACACACACTTCAACTTTAGTGGCTGCAATTAGCCTTTGGACTCTGCAAAGTATTCTTGCTGCCCTTAAATAAACACTTGATAAGATTATAATGCAGGAGATGAAGGTGAAGCCATTAAAATGCTCCAGGCCTCACACAGCCAGACACTGGGAGTCTCATTCGAGTGTGAAGAGGTCTTCGGTCACAGAGGAAACAAAGCTCAACTCTGTCTTTATTGTCCTTCTCAGACACATTTGCCATTTCTGTAATGTCACAGAGCAGCGAAGGAGGATGCAATAAAACACAAGCCTGGAAGCTTCACTTATTACAATTAATAATTCATATGAGTGCATTAACTTTGCAAAATCCACAGTTTCACATCGCAGGCATAGAATGTGTGTGTGTGTGTGTGTGTGTGTGTGTGTGTGTGTGTGTGTGTGTGTGTGTGTGTGTGTGTGTGTGTGTTTTGAGGGCAGGAGCTCTGCCATCAGGGCGGGGGCAGACAGAATCGAAATGCCTTGTTACCACCAATGAAGACTGCAGCAAGTAGGGACCATGAATATTAGATGGCATATGCAGATGTCGAACGTTAACGAACCCGTCTGTGTTGTTTCGTGCATCAACACAGAGCTCACTGAACATGGCGCAGCTACATACAGGCTCTTTTTAATCTCAACAGTGTTCAATATAACACACAAGGTGGAGACAGTGAAAGAATAAATAAATACACACCACAACACATCATGCTTCTTTGTGTCGAACACTTGAATCTATTCATATTTCTCACTTCTGCAGTGCTTGGATGCAGAGACATTGTTTTGACTCCAGGGGAAAGCTGGACTGAAGAAGTAATGTAGACTTGGACTGTAAATCCTGTTGATTTGTGTTGATGAAGAATCTAATTTAAATGACAATTTGAACATGCTGCTTTCAGCAATGCCTGCTCAGCAAACCTTTTTTGCTTTATGAACTTTTAGTATTTAAGGATTCCCAGACATAAAAAATTGTTCTGCTTGGCATTATAACTTAGTTACATAGTCGATTGCATAGTTCAAATATACTTAAAATTAGAAAAACCACACTGTTGTTGTATGCCTCTGCCAACCATTGCAGTTTCTATTTCTATTTCGATGGACCTTTGACCACTCAAATCTAATCAGCTAAACTGTGGATCTAAGTGAACACTTGTGCTAAATGTGATCCTCTCAAAGCGTTCTTAACACATTCATGAGGCAAAGAACGACTTTGTGTAGTTACAGTGACCTTTGACCTCCAAATTCTAATCAGTTCATCTTTGAGTCCATTCATTTATTCCATGTCATTTGGCATGGTTAACCTGAAAACAGTATGGCTCAGACCACTGGCTGTAGCCGGTGCAGGGACATAATTACATTTAATAATTCTCCCTCATTGCAAAAAATAAATGCTAATATACATATATGTAATTTCAAGTCATCTGCTACACACAAGAGGTCTCCTGCTTCAATGAGAAGTCTTTTCTCAGTGTGTGTTACCTGGTGGCACCTAAGTTCCACATCACAGTGGTGATGGGCTTTGCTGTGAGGCAAGGAAATGTTAAAAAATGTGCAGAGTGCACATTTAGTACATCCGTCTGTACAGTGACACTGACATTCCTGTGAGGATGCAATAAGAAAAACAGGCTTTGTACTGGCGGGTGACTTTAAGTAATGGCTGAGTCTGCGGTCAGCACAAAGAAATGATGATGAACAAACTATTATGAACATGTGATGCAGAAATAAAATGAAGTAATGTCAGAGTGTTTCTGCAGCTGCAGAGAGAGGAGAGGTAGTGAATGTGTGATGAGGTCAATCTGACTGTTACGTTGTAATTATGAACAGTGTGTGGTTCTATCATTTTAACAAAACACAACAGATGGATTAGTTTTTATTTTTCATCATGTTCTGAGCTGCATGAGCTGAGTTAAACCTGAAGTCACCTCCACCTGTAGTGTGCAGGGTCTGGATAACCTATTCTTTTGAAAAATGAATCCATAGTTCATTTTATTTTCTCCAAAGGGCAAAGTGAGAGTAAGAGAATTTCAGAATGGACACAGGCAGATGACATCCCATTTAGAATGGTTTCCATTCTCTTCGTGGGTTAATGGGCCGTGATAGAGTCAGTAATCAACATAGTTTGTGTGTGAATGTTTCACACATATATAGAGTTTCAAAGAATGATCTGAGAGTAAGCTCGTAGAATTTCAGGTAAATAAATCTCACAGTACCAGAAAGACAGGCTGATGATGTCATGTCTAGCTAACCACACCCAGGACTTGATATCAGAATGAAGTGCTGTGAAGTCCCATCACGCGCAGCTGTAAATGTGATTCCAGCAGCCAGTCTGAGACGTGACGCATCACAGTGTCTTTGGGTTTAATCACATTTTGAAAGCACCTACAGAGTAAATGAGGCTTTAATCTCATTTTTAATAAAGTGCTCCAACTTCCCAAAGCAAACCAAGTTGTTTCATGAGCATATCAAACAGCTAAAAACAAGTAAAACTGGATTCACGTTTGTTGTTTTTTTCTTCATAAAAATGACTTTTAAAGGCTTGAGATTAAATTATTTGTTAAAACATTTGAATGGCACATTTTATGCATTTGAAACTGCAATGCTTTGGGAGTTGTTTTGCTGGAGTAGGATGCCAATGACATCAAAAGACCACTATGCCAGATTGAAGCCCACCCATCTCACAGCACATGATTCTATGAATAGAATGAGTCAGAGCAGCATATGATGCAAGGCAAGAATTGCAAATATATTATAAATGTGGCCCTGGAAATGTGTGACTATAGGGACTATAAAGCCTTTTGTGTGGCTGCACACCTGTTTTTTGGCCTCTGAACTACACTGTTTTCTATTTTCTGTAGGATTCCTCCCATCAGCACAATACAGGCTGAAATCAGCATGGCCAAAGATTAATGTGGCTGAAAAATAATGATGGTGGAGCTTTATTTTGTCCCATGCCCAGCAGGTGTTCCAGCAGTGCAGCAGTTACCCTCCAAGTGGCATACAAACAGCTTGACGTCATTTCACATTTTATTCTCTCCTTCAAGTTATTGTCCTGTGAGCACATCTTATATGTTGACACTGTCATTATGCCAAAGCACTGAAGTCAAGGGCTTGTGTGAAGAGCAGTGGTTTATGGGAGTGTTCCTGTTCCCTGTGTAACCCGGTGGCGGGAGTTTGTCATGTATACAGAGTGGGTGACCGCAGTTACACTGGCTGACATGACCCTGCTGCGTCCCTCTCATGACTTACACACTGCTCTTGTCTTTTAATATCAACTGCAATTATGGCATCTTGTCTCAACTGCCCAGCAGCGACACACAATAATAAAAAATATAAAACCACAGAGCCCCGGCCAATATTGCTTTTGTGTGGCTTTCATCAGCATATTTCTTCCATTTATTTCATACGTTTGCACAACGGGGACATCTCTACAATAATCACTGTAAACACAAAACGGGAGTAAACCATTTGAATGTTTCGACAAGAACTATTACTGACAGTGATGGTGAATAGATCGGTGTCTGTCTTTTTCTTGGAGCAGTATTTTGTTGTACATCATTTCCTTTCAGATTCTTAGAAAAGGGAGGAGGTTTGGACTCGCTAGGAGTGAAGCTATACAGCGACCCCAGTGTGGCAACTAAAGCTGCAATACATCTATGATCGATATCTGATTCATGTAACAAGCAGCACAAGAGTGATCTGATTGCCTCGTAATGAAAGTGTGATCATGTACTGAGTGGTAAAGTGGGCGGTGTTATCTTGGATGTCCATCGATCTGAAAGGTCTGGCTGAACAATATGTCTGAAATGCTTTCTGTGTAGACACACTCTAAGTCCGGAGCAGCAGCATTCACCTGTTTTCAGCTAAAAAGCCGCCCACTTTGCAAAACTATTATCAGTGAGTGAGTGCTAAGGCCAGTGTATGTCCATCGTGTATTTGTCAAGGTAAATACTACACAGCTCGCAATCAATTGTGCTAGATCTAGTATTGGGATCAGAGCCTAATACAGAAAATGCACTTAGCCTGTATGTGCTAAGTTTAAAAAGGCCAGAAGATGCATTACTGCACAGCTGGTACAAGTACGAGCTAAAAATAGACTTAATCTATATGCAGACAAATTCTGCAAAACAGTCCTCCTGCTCTCCAACCTTTAACCAGCTAGACGTTATGCGCGGCGAAATACGTTTAATTACTGGACTCCTCTGTTGGGACTGTTCTTGGTCCATTGTGCTGGGAGCAGGTATTGATTTCAGGTTGTCCTCTGCCTCATTAGACCGTAGCAGAGCTCTGCCCTGCAAGCTGGAAGGGAACGGCATCAATCCATAAATAAGCCGACTACACCACATCTTCTATTATGTCGGGGGTGAAATATCTGGATGCCCGAAGGTGTGTGAGCAGTGAGCGTTCAGCCTTTTATAGTTACCCTGAAAGATTTAAGCCACGACAGGGCAGCCACCTTCGATGCCCTGGGGCTGATATGAGCGCCCTGGGTGTAAGGCGGCATTTGGTGTTTGCACTGAATCAGAGGTAATTATGTCATTGTAATTATTACTACTTTCAGTGGCCTAGACAGGAGACGGAGACGGAGACATGAGTGAAGACAGGCAGTCAGAGTCATGACCAGGACCAAAATGATGGTTCCTCGCAAACCCCGCTCGCCTCACAGCCACAGACCAATGGCCTGGCTGCTCCTGTATGCTTGATCACTTCATTAGAAATGCTAAAACAGCAGAAGGACATGTGAAGGGATAAATGAATCCTATTTCTTACAAACTTTGTGAATGACCAGAAATAATTGATCTGGTAAACCCATGTTAGAAGTTTGCCTCCTGATTTTAGTCTAGAGAGGCCTTTGGTTTAACTGTAAAGTAGATGTGCAATGATTTTTTTCTTGCTCTAAAATTTGAACATGAACTCTCTGCTCCTGACTGGACAGACACACTAGCGGACATTGGTCCTTTCAGACTTATCAAACGGGAAATACATGGCAGCGGTTTTTCAAACTACTACCAACTATCGGCTTCTAGTAACATTTGAATTAAGAAATAGGACATGAATCATTTCATATCAGAGCTTCAACAACAAATTCAATAGCTGCGAATAAATTCTGTGAGTTTGGGGAACCATTAAGTCATGTTATTGTCGAATATGTTGTTGGAGAGCAGAATATTTTGATCTTTGATTGAAATGTTGATTTCCAATATGAAATAAGTAACATAGACAGGTAGACACAGCTTCATTGCAAGGGATCTTGGTTGGGTTCCACTGCATTGGAGGATGGGTACAATATGGTTTGGGTGATGTCACTAGGTAACACCAAAAACGTGTTGCAGCATATGTGCTCTCACACCAAAACAAGGTGTGAGGGTAGTGAGTGTCCTCACCTAAACAAAGAAAATCTTCATTCAACCTGTATAAATTTAACACCCTATGACACTGATGTGTCCAGTTGTATATTTTCTAGCTGAAAGGAACCTCTGTGTCTCTAAATCTTTCAGTCTTCCTACTCCGCCATTCAGTCACTGCTGCCTCACACAGACTGAACTAAATCTCAGTAATTTAAAAAAGGAAATGAGGAAAATTGATAGCTAGGCCTCAATTTTCTGTACTTTATAATGGATGACAGGGGAGGGGTCGAGGGCAGGAGATTTATATGGCAAATCTGAAAATGTAAATTCCAGCCCCTTCAGAGGCAGCCTAAATTTGTGCTGACAGGTGATAAATTAAACACAGTGCAATAGCTGATTTCAGAGGTGCACTCCTCATTTTAGTAGATGTGTGCCTGCATGTGTGTACACCTGCATTATCTTGAGCCCATATGTGCATGCTTGTATGATGAGAGTTAAAACATATTTCATCCACTGTGTTTGACTTCATGAGGTTTTCAGAGAACTATTTTTAACGCCAAATCATAATATACATTATCTCAACAGTTCCTACAATAAGCAGCACTTTGGCGACTGTAGAGAGAAAAAACTCATTAACTCTAAGAAACCTCTCGCATAACCAGATTCTACCATCTGCCTCCACCGGTTGGTCTTCAGCTCACTTATTTCTAGCAGGCTGCCCACATAGATCTCCACAGCTCCAGAGATAGTTTTCCTCTCCTTCCTCACCATTCAAGTGACACACGCCTGACAAAAGCTATAAAGAGATATACACTAATACTGTGCGACTGGTGTTAAAGGTAACCTTCACAAAAACCTTGATAATGTATGTATTCTGTTGCTTGCAATCGTTTGTGTTTGCACTCAGTAGGTATGCACAAGCAAGCATCCCGGGCAAAACAATAAAAGCTATAAACAATAAAAGCTATAAAAACAGTGACATGACATACACATGAATGAACATGACATACCAAGGTCGTGCACCCCACAACAAGGGAGCGTTCCAATGGACTGGTCTCGTGAACAAAACACGACCCAGTTAGAAGACAACATTGGATTTTCCTGGAAAATATACAGAGTCCTTCTGCATAGAACTCAGGCCACAAGCAGCCAAGAAATTTGGGATGGGATTTTTTAAAAGTGACATTACATTCCGCTCACATCTGTCATAAAAAAAAGTGATTACCTACTTATAGTACCTTTAAAGTCAAAATTACAGTAAAATATAGTTTTTCTTTCGCATCTATACACATCCTTCGTGTTTGTTGTGATTCCGGTACTTAGCTTGACTTTCTGGTTTTCGACTGATGCTGTCAGTACTGTTATTTGATTGATGGAACATCTGTGCGGTTGGGCACTATAAATAATTCATTGTTTCAGTACCAATAACTTAACATGCAACAGTTGCCATAGACGAAGCTGGATCAATGGAAGAGAGACAGCTGCTTTCGCTGGAGGGAAAGAGGCTGACAGAGGGAGAGTGGATTTACTGCTCTGCAAGATCCCCATCGCTGTATAATGAGGGAGAGACATAACACTGAGCGTGTGGAGATTCTCAATGACTTAGCAAACACTGAAATGACATGCATGAAATAATCTCTAGAGGGTATCAATGCTGACCTCCAATCAGAGAATGGAACCTCATTTTTCTGATATAAAACTAGTTACAAACACAGGGTTTAAATATGTCAGATAACAAGACAGGGGTGAAACTAATAGGGCAGGTGTTTAATAACGGAGGGAAACCAGGCAAGGACAGGAAGTAAAGTGGAGGGACATACAAGGAAAAACCCTTCAAAGTAAATCCGGAAATAAAGAACTCGAAGTGCAAAGTAGCAATGTGTGTGTCTGTATGGACATGCAAACATGGTGCATGCATGAACAGGGGCCCATTGATGCAAAGAACAATATAAAATCACCTATTTGGGATTATTATTTGGTTTTAAAGTTTTAAGTTGATGGACCGAAGTGAATTAAGTTGTTGACTTTGCTAACAAGTAGCTTGGCAAATTATGGAGAAAATAATTTCCCCCTACTCTATATGCAGATAATCAAGACCGTCATTTGTGTTCCTGGAGACAATATTATGTTGTTTTTACCCAGTCTGAGTTTACAGATGTGACCGATGACACTTTTTGCGTGTGTGTGTGTCAAGCAAGTACGGAGGGGATGAGTGAATGAATGAACGCGCAGAGATGAAGAAAGATTTGACTTAGTTAAAAGTATTGATCATGATGTGGTGATCGGTGCGGATATTGTTGCTACAAACAAATCAATGTCTGGTCATTGAGAAGCTAAATATACATTTGAACTGTAGCAGCTGAGTCAGTGTCTGAGTGTGTCTGCACGTCAGCGAGAGAGAGAGAGAGAGAGAGAGAGAGAGAGAGAGAGAGAGAGAGAGAGAGAGAGAACAGAGTCAGGATGGACTGAATTAATATATATATATATAATATAATATATGATAACTTTCAGTTTCTGGGTTATTAATTTATAGAGTTGAATGAATTCTCCAGGAGACCAACCATCAAATTACCTAAATATATGAAAACATTGCCCAAACAATCACACAAACAAAATAACAGACGATGGACTCAAAGGCAAAGTCAAAATACCAAAGTCAGAGCGATTCACAAAAGTAAACAGAAAAAACCCTCAAACAGTCCAAATACAAAAAGTCTCTCAATAGTTAAGAACTGGGGCAGAATGGTCACAGTACAAAGTTAAAGCACAAGGGATCATCTTCCATGTTAAAATGTTGTGAAAGGACAGACGTCTGAAAATGCTAAAGTTACATAACAAATGGGTTCGTTAAAAAAGGCAGGAGAATACTTTGTCTCAAACTGTGCAGGCTACAGAGGGTTCGTCATTGGCTCAGTCCATGTTCCCACAAAATATTGTGTTTTTGTGTTCTTTTAAAGATAACTTGAATGTATGTGTGAAAAGTGGGTGAATATGAAGTAGTAATATAGGCTAAAGTACTGCATGCAGAACAAATATAATATTACATTTTTGAGTATGGTCTCTTTTATGTTTTCATAGTTTTAATTTGTATGCTAACTGTATTTTAAATTGACACATTTGTTACTAGGTATATAATATTCTTCTGCCCATATATGTAATCTTTACAGTTAACATCTACTGTTTCCCAAATGCCAGGCATTATTTGTGACCTACACAACTAATAAATCCCTGTGGGATTTATGAAAACAGCTTTTCAGGAAGAAATGCATACAGCATCACCAATGCCATCAACTATGACTAGTCAGCTGAGAGAAGCTGAGATATAACTAACGTGGAATCAGCTAAAAATGCCCAAGCACACAAGACAACGTCTCAAAATTACAGGGTCAACAAACTTTTAATGTGAGAATTAGGCATTGCCCTTACACTTGATTTATGGCTTTCAGTGTATATTTGTGTTGTTTACACATGCCAGCAGTCTTAATTTGATGATATTTCAGAGTGGAACTGTCACTTCATTTCAGAATAAGCCTATAAAGCAGCAAAGGTGCTGACACATGAGAAGAGATATGAGAGGTAGGATTAATCATGTGCCACAGAACGTGTATAAGTAGGGACATAGCTCAGCTAAGCTGGAGGGAAAGAGGTAGAGGGAGGGAGCGAGAGAGCAAAGACACTCACACACATACATTGATGGATGAGCATGGTGTGGATTTACTGCTTTGTCTACCTACACTCAACTCCACCCCCACCTAGCTGAGGGTAGAACTAAACTAACAGAACAGGCTGGCGAGGCAGCAGCAGGTCAAGTCATCAAAAGCAAGACAAATTACCAATAATCACCAAGGACACAACTAATCTATTATTAAACCTATATTTTTTAAGGCCTTTTAGCCAAAAAATCTGAAACGTATTTAGAAAGAAAAGATTGAAAGGGGTCACTTCCATAACAACTAAGCAAACTTCAACTGCTGATGAAAATTCGAAAAACTTCCAGAGCAAGTATAAGGATTGTAAATGGAAAGGATTTTATCAAGGACTAGTCATGTTAGCACAGATAAAGAACTTTTGTGCACTACTTTGGCTCAGGAGATAGAATGGTTCATCCATGAACCAGAAGGTTGGCAGTTCAATCCAAGTCTGACCCATTCCGAATGCTGGAGTGTCCTTGGGCAAGATACTGAACCCCAATTTGCCCCAGATGGCTGTGCTGCCAGTGTGTTATGTGATGGACAAAGTGCTGCTCATCACTCATCAATCAATCAAGTTTTCTTTGTATAGCCCATATTCACAAATCACAATTTGTCTCATAGGGCTTTAACAAGGTGTGACATCATCTGCCTTTAACCCTCAACAAGAGTAAGGAAAAACTACAGAACATTTTTTTTAACAGGGTAAAAAGAAGGTAGAGTTGGATGGGGTCGAACAGCCCTCGTCATGTTGCAAGCATAACTAGCAGAGTGGAACTGTCACTTCATTTCAGAATATGAAGTGACATATGCTCATATTGCATCTATGAGCATATTGCTCATGTGCAGGAATGCAAAAATACAGCATTCCTGCACATGATTGTGCACATGGAGTGTTGTGAAGCTTCTGCTCGGTGCGCAGAGAACTAAGATGAGTTGACCTTTGTAAAGTGCTACCATGTGCTTCTGGACAGTGTCTGGAATACAAGATACTAAAAAGCCTAGATCCATACAATAAAAATCTTCTTATGTCGGCAACACTACATTTGTCTGGCTCCAAGCCGGACACGGATGTGGTATCGTGTGAATGAGATTTCAATACATACCCTCTATTCCTCATGACTGCCAGAGGTGGTGTTTAGCACCTGGATACTTCTTTATGCACATGTGCAGATCCCGTGTCTGTAATGCAGAAAGAGAAATTCAGACTAAAACCAAACGGACAATCGCAAATGTTAGATCTATTGTACAAAGAAAAAAAATGATTAGGATTACACAGAGCAGAAAATGAAATGGAAAAATGGAGTGCCTCCACCCATCCTGAATTACAAACTATCACACCATGAAAATGTCTGAACAAACCCACTGACTGATTCAGCTCTCAGCCCAGGGAAAGGTTCATTCAGTTTCTAGTTTGCATGACAAATGGGCCGCGGAGGCTGGCATCCAGTGGGGAAACTGCGTGCTAAGTTGAAATGTACCCACAGATGAGAATAAAACACAACTCGTCGGTGTGAAATTGCTCCTCTCCTCAGTTAATTAAAACCAGCCCACTGAGTGTGTGGACGCCTGGATAGAGAGGAGTCTTAAATCTGAAAGTCAGAACCCCGGTTGTGTAAACAGTGACCACCGCTGAGCCAAAGCTGCACATGAGGAACTCTGTCCTCAAATAACTGTCTCACAGAACGTGGTCTCCTTCAGGTCTGGAGACAGAGCTTGTCCTCCTGTGGTACAAAGTGTGAGAGTGGAGTTGATCTTAATTGTGCTGCTTGCAGGAGCAATGCACTAATACTGCAAAGATCAGGAGGTCAGTGCCCCACTGGGCTGGGTGATGAGGAGAAGGTCTGTCCTAGTACTGTGAACACACTGGAGGAAAGAATCCACCATCTAATAATAAGGGAGTGGGTAAATGCTATTGGCTGATAGCTTACCATAGAAATATCAGCATTGTCAATTCAAACAAGGTCAACGAATATAAAAAGTAAAAACAACAAATGTTGTGTTAAAGCACTTTACAGAGAGATATGATTATGATATTATCTTTTAATGATTACCATCAAATAAACATTCATAGATTTGAGAAAACATAAGTGCACAATGCATAATTCTGAATAAACTAGTCCAGTAGCTGTTCTAAACCTGACAGTTTAGGCTGTTTGTTTGTCCTGTGTTAATGCTCCTACTTATCACTGAGTCCTCCTCAAACAGTTCTACAATATACTTTCACTTTTCATTGTTTGTGTGCTGGACGATGTGTGCAGAGCTTTTCATAAACAGTCTGTGGTGTAGAGTGAAGTTAGAAAACTTTGCGTTCATCCTTCCTAGTTTATCTGCAATCAAGATATAGATATAGATATAGTTTATAGTATAGTATATTATGTTTTTCATAAAATGAAACTGAATTTGCTTTATTACTTTTCACGTGTGTGGCTCATATACAAGTTGATTGATTTACTCAACTGCTGTCATTTTTTCATTTGAGAGGTCTCCAGACAATCTTCAAACCCAAGTCAACAAGTTTTCAAAATAAAACCTCTGTAATTCAGCTCAAAATAATGTAATGCAGCAACAAAACAAATGTGTTTTGACTTTGAAGACAAATTGCTAAAGAGGAAATGATGCTCTGAATGTTGCCATGATGGAGATCAGCACCAACAACTCCCATGAATGTCCGAGTCAGTCCATCATGGTGAAATTTAATAAATCACGTTGTCAAAATGATCTTATTTGATATTGAACTCGGTCCACAGACGGACCGTTAGCACACTGTTCCACCCCCACTGACAGCTCCTGAGCGCTAGTCACCTGTCTGTTCTCCTTTTTATCAATGTTGAAGGTGTCGTGTGTCTAAATCGCTTTACTTCCCTTCGACATTTACAAAAGACCTGCCAAGTGTGAGGCCGATAAGAAGAACAGTTCCCAAGATATGCATTCCACGGACAGAAAGACAGACTTTTCTGGGTTTAGTAGGTAGATTAGCCATAAAGAAAAGAAAATCGTCTTTAAATCAGTTTGGGAATACTGGGCAAGGGCATTCTAATGGTGAGTGGGAAACTATTCCACAGTTTCAGGCCAACAATGGAAGAAGTTATTGGTCATCAGATCAGAGGGGTCCTGATGTGGAGTAGTACAAATAAAAGAATCTTGAAATCATCTTAACTTCACTGGTAACAGATGACCATAGTCCAGCCCAGGAGAGATGAGGTCGCTCTTCCTGGTGCCACAGAGGAATCTTACAGCTGCATTTAGAGGCAACAGCATGTGAGATAAGAATGTCTGAAGAAATAAAACTACAATTTCCAAATAATCTTGTATCTGATCGGACACAGAAGAAGTCTGAATCCAACCTTAAACCAGAATCAAAGAAAACCCCAAGATTTCTTGCATGGTAATATACATTCAATGACAAAGGCCCAATTGAAGTGAAATCTCCCTGCAGCCAAAATCTAGGTCAAGATGCAAAAATCTGGACCTAAATTTACCGCTGTCCTATATTCAGCTGTTACGCCGTCTTCTTCAGCTTTTCAACTTGCTCCGCTCTGATTGTGCCAAAAGTCGCATGATATTTTTCAATAAGACATGCTGTGTATCTGTCTGAAGCGTGATGCACAAGGAATATGTTGTGTATTTGAAGTCCACACTGTGAATCGAAGACATTTGTAAAAATGTGTTGTCATTGTTGGACACATTTCTTCAAAGTTCAACTGAAATTAAAAATTGTGTTTTAAGTTGTCTTGCAGTACACATGCACTATATACCGGCATTTTATATTATGTGTCCTTTAACAATTGAAAAAATTAAGCTTTCTCTTTTTAACAATGTGAGGTTGAAATTTTGTGATTGACAATTTTTATATGGACTAATATATTGAAGGTGGATAGATTATTTTATTATTATTTTATTATTTAGTATTTTTGGTAATGCCATGACTTTCTAACCATCAGGTCAAATTTAATTTCTCCAGTAATTTGGTTTATGCCCAACTAAATGTGCACCTTAGTACAATGGTCAAAATTCTGTAGTTCAACCGAGATCAAACAGCATGTTGTTTATGCTGCAGCATGTGCTCTGTAAATCAAACATCCCTTTTTCTCCTCTAAGAAAAAGGACCTGAGGGAGAAAATTATACTCATTGTCATGATTGATCCCTGTATCTTTGTATTCATCTATCATAGTGCCATTAGAATATCTGTCTTTCGTAGCTGAGGGACTTCTTTACAAACTGTCAAATCACACTGAATCTGCAAACTGTGCCATGAGCGTAACACAGGCCACCACCTTTGTAATATTTTGACAAAAACATTGGGCCTCATGAAAGAACATTTTCGTTTTCGTTTCCTACATTTCATTACATTTGTTCATACGGTGAGTTTGTACAGACACTACAGGTCAGATTTAACAAAGGCTTTTTACTTCATCAAAGTGTGTAAATGAATTTGCATAATTCTCACTCCATTAATACTAAATAAGGCTATGCTTCCTGCCCAGGACGTGTTCATTCATGAAAAAGACATCAAAGAGTAAAGAGAACAACTTTACGAGTTCTCAGATTGAAGTCCTGATCATAGATGCAGAGAGGAATGTCTAGAATTTTTAGCAGTGTCAGCAATGGAATTAAGTGACCGACTAAAGCAGTGCTGCTAACGCTGTTAATGCTGTGTCACTGAAATAAGGACGAAATTCAAATAACATAAAAAATGTCCTGTGACAATAAGGTGATTGATGACATGGATGAAAAAATACATGCAAAGAACGTTCGTCCATTGTTATATTATACAACTTGCAGCCTGTTAAAATAAACTGACAAGCCATCTCTGGCAGCCACAAGAAGTGGTTTCAGTTACATGATGTCCATGCTAACTTAAAGTTAAGTAAATTTCAATTAAATTGAATTGAATAAAGTGAAGTAAAGTAAAGTAACGTTTGTTGAAAGTATTAGAGTATTAAAGTACTAGATATTGTAAGAACAGGAAATAAACAGACTGGAACTTAGGTGTCCCACATTACACAATGTCCCAGATTATCAGAATTACCCTATATTTGAGGAAATTGGTGAATGCAGCAAGTTCATCTTCGTACAAATCTGTTCGCATGAAAGGTTTTAATTAAGGCAAATTGTTTTTTTCATTTTCATATAAAAATAATAAAAAAAAATACTTTATAATATATTATAACTATTCCTGTCAATTCGTTATGATTGTGAATAATTTACAATAATTGCGATTTAATTGACCAACCAGTAAAATAACTATTGTTTGCCACTTTTAAGACTTCCTCGACATCCACTGCTGCAGGAACACCTTAGATTAAAGTGTCTTAATCCCAGAAAAAGCCTTGTTTCACACAAACATTATATTATTCTTTCATTTTTGTTGTCCTTGTATTTTTTGTATATTTGTCTATTTCTGTCCGTTGAGAGCAAATGAAAAACCGGAGTCAAATTCCTAGTATGTGAACCCATACATGGTCAGTACAGCTAATTCAGATTTTCGATACCATAAACCTCCCCAGTAGTTCACAATGCCATTTAAAGTTATTTAGTCAATTACTGGACTTGAACTGCTTGGTTTAAAATTAGAATATTGGTTGTTCTAAAACTATATACTTATGTATGTAAGTATGTATGTAGTAAGAGTCCATGCCGTCCTGTCCCACCTGGTATGGACACAGCAATAATTGTGCCTCTGAGAAAAAAATATTACTCTAAAACTGGACACATCAATTATTCACAGGCCACTTCTTTTTGATTGTCTGCTTCATTTCAGACTATAAATTATCTCACGCAGAGTTATGTAGTGCAGCAACACCCATTTATGAGAATATGATAACATCAATTTTGAAGTCAGAGCACAGAGCAATCAATAAGAATTATATCGTGCTTCAGTTCATTGGCTCTGGCCTCAAAGGGGGACCGTGAGGCAGAGGTAGAGATGGCGTCCAGGATATGTTGTGATTACAGCGCTGAAGGCTGAACCCAGAGGTCAGGGGCTGCGGGGTCAAACCCCACAGGCCCGCGTGCCCAAAAGCAATGTGCACCACTTTAATCACATAAAAAAGTGGCTGCATGTAGAGGAAATCCAGTAAATCACACATGATAGGGTCACACACACACACACACACACACACAGCAGTGAAACTGTGCTGTGTTACTGCCGCAGTGTTGAAATGACTGCTCCTGGAGGACATCAGACTCTGCCAATCATGTCCATGCTTACACGCTGCGGCGACGGGCATGTGTTTGCCAAGCCTTGCAGAACAAATATTCATTTAATTTATGCAAATATGCACAAGAGTAGATTCATTTTAATTATTAAAACGAGACCGCTCTGTGTGCAACAGATTGTTCAGCTGGTGAATCGGCTGCATACATGTCCTGTCTAATTATTAACAGCAACGTTGTACATGGGTGAAACAGAACAGAAGCGTTTCCCCGTGGCTGGGACACATTGGGAGTCCAAAGGACTGTCTTTATTTCTGATCGCTCTCCTGTTTTTTCTCCTGCCCGCCTGTCATTCTTTGTCCCTCACACTGTCTCTTTCTCCATCTTGAACTCCCCCTCTGTTGCAAAGACAGATCCTATTCTTTATCATCATCTGTGATTGTACACACCAAGTGAATCCCTGTCTTCACTGTCATTCTGTCAGAGTCATCCTTTATGTTATTGTGCTCATCCTGCCTCTACGAGAGTTAAAGCCACCTCTGGTGTCCAACCCTTTTTCTGTGGAGTTTTGTCTATGTAAATAAAGGTGTGCCCTTCCTGCTCCACGGTTGGCTGCAGCTCGGAAGGCGTGGCATTCCCTCATCTTCACCAGCTGCTCCTCTCCAGTTCCTGCTCCCTGATTGGCCGGCCCAGTCCACCAAACCCTGAGATGACAGGAACCTGAGGCGTATATAAACCCAGACCGCCTGCCAGTCATGGTAGCTGTACTGGGCTTGCCAGCCATGCTTCTTGTGAGTTACTGTTAAATGGTTCTATGAATTTTGTATAAGATCAAGCATTAGTCAAACTATCCCCACCTTACACTGCTGGAAACTGGGTGGGTGTGTTGATGTGTGTTACTCACACTAGGTTTACTGGTGCTGTACATTTGTATTTTTGTTTTCTTGAGATATTCTGCTTACTGTTTTTTGTTGTTAATTATTAACTCTAGGTTAACAGTCCTCTTTTTCCTTTGTAGTTTTCCTCACTCTTATTTTTTGTGAAATAAATAACTTATTTGAACCAGTTACACCAGGTTTTATGTTCCCCTTCCCACACGAGCTAAGGGTTGTAACAAGTACAGTATGTGCAGTGAGACGTCAGGATGTTAGATAAGAAAATGTCGACATGGGTTGTGTTGAAAGGCAACAAGAAAACGGCACACTTTATTTTGTTGTTTAGTTTGAAGGACTCGCTTTCCCCAATCTCAACAGTTACTTGTTGACTACAAGGTTATTACTGATGAAAACAGCCAACGCTAAAACCGTTTTCAGACAAAAACTCCCTATTATTGTACTTATTACACAGAGGATGAGTGCATGTTAATTGTGAGCGGATACAAAGAGATTAAAGAAAGTTGAATGGTGAAATGTGAAACTGTTACAGCGAACAAAGTCAGGAGGTTAATCAAAACACATTACTGACAGAATACATTCACAAGAGACGGGATTGCTTTGTCATATGTTCTCTAGAATCTTCATTTGTAATGTGAATGACATGTAAGTGCCCAATAATAAGTGAACACACTTGAATTAAAGTCTACATGCACTCAATTTGTGAAATTGACCCTAGATTCTATTAGAAATTCTTTCTAAAGCACTGAGGCACTTCGACTGTCTGAGGATGATAATGTATTTACTTGCTTTTAACATTCATTTGAGCTGAAACCACAAAGGAAAGTTCACCTGCAGCTACATTTGAATTGGGAAGTCACACTCTTCTTTAGTGTATTTAAACAGAGCATCTAAAACTGTGTTAAAAGTGCAGGTGCGGATGCAGCAGGGTTATATCTCTTGTAAACTCATCTCAGGAGGAAAATAAAAATATAGTTCAAGCTGTGATATATGTTTGTTCACCTTTCTGTGGCAGAAAACTGTAATCATACGTGAGACGTTGTCAAACATGGAGAATTCCCACAAATCCCACAATCCCCGCTCCGACGTCGTGCAGCAATTTCTTCAGCTGGATAGTGTGAGGAGGGTGGTGCTTATAGAGACTAACACACAGAGTTAGAGCTAACACTCAGGGTTGAGCTGCAGTGTTAGTTGCCATGGCAGCAGGGCACGGGTTAAACCTGACCTCCTTTCGTAGAACCAGTTAACCACAAAGTTACTCCCAACTTCTTATTTCAAGTTAAGTCCACTTAGATCATCTGAGTTGTTCTTAGTGACTTCTCTTTTGAGTTGAACTCCAGAGACTCTCCTTTTCTGAAGAAAACAGACATGATTTCGATTGATGATTATCTGACTGTGAGGACTAAATCAAAACCCCTGCACCACAGATCAAGGAGGCCACTAACAGGTGACACCAGAGACATGAGGTGTGTGATTATACTTGCACTGGGTTCAGTGAATGTGGTTCTGCATCTGTGGATTCAAACTGTTACAATATAAATAATATAATAATAATATAAACAGACAACTTTCACACAGAGAAGCATCATTTAAAAATAGAGCAAAGAACAAGCAAAACAAAGACAGTTACTTGTTTCCACTGAAAGAATTACACCCTTGAGATTAAAAACAAAACAGGATTATAAGGAGGGAAATTTTGTTCCCAAACTAAAGTTTACTTTATAAAGTCATTCAGCTTTCTGGAGTCAAACTCTTTCCCAAGAACGTCAGAGACAATCCCCTGTGTCAGTGCGTCCATGACATCCCCAGCTGCTCTCCGAGTTGTGTTTGTTAATTAGTTTGGATGTTGTTTGTGGGGCTGGAGCAGTAAAATAATTAACAATGACAAATAACATTCGTGTCCACTGGCTCTTATCCCTCCTCCACAGCTGTGGGGATCTCGCTCTTCTGCAACCAGTTTTCATCAGGCCATGGGAGCCAAACCAAAACCGCTAATGCATTAATTTAGAACATGACCTGGCATCCAGCTGAGAGAGAGAAAGCATGAGAGAGAGAGAGAGAGAGAGAGAGAGAGGTTGGTTGTGTGAAAAATTGCAGTGTCAGCACATGAGTCCACTTTTAGCCCTCTTGCATCAAGTTACTGTGTATGCGCTGATGCAGCCCTGGGAAGCAGAAGTCCGTGCGGGACGAATTGTTTATTAATGGATGAGACTCGCTAGATTCATCAAAGCCGGAGCTGTGTGGCGCCATGTGCAGGAGTTTGATATCTCAGTTAGTGAAGGGAGGAGTCTACATGGCAACTTGAGATTAAACAGAAATAGATATTAATCAGAGATTTCCGCCATCTTGCTACTTAAGACCCCTGATTATGACCACTGTGCTCGCTGATGCTAAACCTAAAAGACGCTGGCATGATGCCGCTGTTGTGTGATGTTAGATAGTGAGCGAGTGTTCCTGACTCCTGAGACGTGACATGTAACACAACAGCATGGCGTCTGTCCTGACATGCTGGCTCTGTGACTGCTTCCATCATTCAAGCCCTTCTGAAAAAGCATGTGAGCTTGCCACTTTAGTTTTGACGAGAGCGAACCTTCAAAAATCGAATGATATATGATAGAAAATACACCTTGAGCTAAAACTAATGCTGTCACAACTACACTTGTAATTTTATACTGAAATAGTTTGAGAGGTGTTGATTTGACTTAATGGAACTTAATTTTGGAAGCTGCAGTTTGTGATGAATTAAATTGAATTGTAAAACCCTTACATTTTCTTTCCACCCCTTTTATATAGAACATAGTAGATGTGTTACATTTTAGTGCATCTGGATAAACAGATCAGAAGTTAGCTGAAGTAATAAAGTTACAACATGACGATTTATTGTGTATATATTTTTGATAATATAGCTCACAACCTTGACCTCAGTAAAAGCCTACATTCAGCAATCATGCAGTAAGAAAGTGAAAGGAAGAACAAATATAGATAGAAATGTCAGAAATAAATAATCGTCAAAACACAGTGAGCCTCAGTGTACATATTCAAATACACCTGTGGCGTCATTAGAGATGTCTCCCTCTTCTGTCTAGATGCCATTTGGAGACAGACAGATAATCAAGATGAGCAACAAGGCAAGGTTTGAAAGAATTGATTTCAGTTTCTGTGTCAATGCGTGTGTACTCTAAACAATATCGACTGAAACAGAATGGATCGTGTTGGAGTTGAAACCAATGAATTAACGGAACAGTTTACTGAGAACACAGACACAGAAAAGAGAGAAGACGTTGCAGCAGACGATGTGTGAGACCACCTCACTATTTACATTTCTCAGGAAATGCATTTCAAGATACTGGATCGGATACGTGGCTATGCCATATCTATTATGTACCTACAACTTTGATTCAATGCAGGTATAATTCATCTTTAAAGTGATAGTGACTCCTCCTGGGAAATTACAAAACATTTTTCGAAGCAGTCCACCAACAGCTTTTTCCGGGTTTGCTCTTGCTCGCCTTCAAGTTGGAAAGTCTCTAAAATCCAAGGCAAACAGGAAGCATTCTTATTAAATGCCCAAAAACGTCAGCACCTAACCATCTGGATGTCCATAGCTGGATGTCTGGTGTTGGATAATTATTAAGTCCATCACAGTTATTGGCAGGTATCAGTTATCGAAACAAGCAAAAGACACACAAGCATTATTTAATATGTAAGCTCACACTCAGGTGGTGCCTTGATTCATCAGGACAAACCGCTGCTTCGTGGCGTTGACGTCAACTCTTCCAAACAGCTGGACTGTATTTGCCCCCCCACATCAACACATCCTGTCCACAGCTCTCGGACTACTTGTATCTGAATGACACATTTGGCACACGCTTGAACTTCCAACATATAACTCTATGGGCCACTCCCATGGGTGCTGGAATCAGATCAACTAGTTAATCAGAAGCCTCACATTAATCATGACTGATCAAAAACGTCAGTGCCCAGCCAGCTGTGAAGGAAACTAATTTTGGCTGCTTGTATCTGCTTGGAGATCAAAGGCTTTGCCATCAGGGTAATTTCTCTCTATAGCATAACTGGTACTGCACTGTCATCATTCATAGAAAAAGTCCCAAATCGATCAGAAAGGTATTTTTGTATTTGAACAGATATAAGTGACCGTAATATAGAGTAAAAGCATAGTACCTCCAGCTCGCCATGTTACCAATGATGCTTGGGTTGGAGAAGGGTTTGAATATTCATTTAACTGTCATGCTGGCTTCCACACAGACAGTATTGTTGCATCAAGTCAGTCAGTCTTAATGTGCCGTAGGTACAAGAATTTCAATAACTGTTCAAAATCAGCAGCTTTTTACAGCATTAATTCCCTCTTCACATAATTGGATAGAATACCGAGGTGCCAAGTAATATTTCTTATGGGACTGCCCTGTCAGGAGTGCAGATTGTCTTTTGAGGCAGAGGAAGGGCTGAATGCAAAGTGACAGTGAATCTTGGAAATGGGACTCTTTAGAACATTATTTGTCATAAATTACAGAGAGGACCTATGCTCAAGGTCAGCTGTAAAAGTGACTACGAGCAACGCCCGGTCTGCCACCATCAGCCCGGGATTCATCAAGAAAGCACCGTCCAACTTTATCTGTCTCCCAGTGGCTGTCCCTCCTACGGCCAGTTGAGGAGGGAGCATGAACCCAGTCCCATGTGACGGCCTTTTAAATTTGGGCCAATAAAAGATGGTTGGTCTCATCCAGACTAGTAGAAGACTTACAACTGAGGGCAGACAATTACTTGGCAGCCTCCATAAAGACTTAAAAGGTTGAACTGATTAATTTGCTCTTGTCTGGCACTAAGTGAAAGGTGGCGCCTGGTTTACTGATCCCTTATGAGCTCACAGGCCATTTACTGTAAAGGTGTTGCAAAGACGATCCATTTCAATTTAGATTTTTTTTTTTAAGAACAAATTTGTTGGCAACATGAGAACACACTGGAGGAATCACGCTGCACTGTCAAATGCTGAAAGGTGCGATATGTGTGTTTCTCTACTAGGGTGTGGTTTCTTGCCAGGATCGGGTGGTGAACACTCGGTCACATTTGTAAAGAACATCAGCTAATTTTTGCATTTATGAGACGATAAATTATGAATGTCCCTCTGAGCAGTGCTGCTCCTTCAGGGCAGACTGGATGCTACAGGGACTTCCGATTGGAAAGTGAGAAGAGAGGCCAGGGCTGCTTAGCTTTTACATTGCTTCTCACTGCTCTAGTTGAGTAAATTAATATAGTTTGATGCTGTACTTTTCATCCTAGAAATTGGAAGTCTAAGTAGCAGTAGTAGTTTTATTTATGCATTGACAAATCATTCACTAAAACAAGGTTAATTTTATAAATTTTAACTAGATACATGTGTGCAATGCTTAGCTACATGCATACATTTCCTACCTTCCATTTATTGTTCTACTGGTTTTCAGTTCATTTCACCACTTCCATTTCACAGTAACTTACAGAGTGTCTGACATGGATGGGAAATCATTTCACATTCATGGGGGCATGGACCCTTACTGTATATCTGAGGATACGCTAACATCTGCCGCCTTCCTAAAAACTGACAAGGTCAAATGAATCTTTCCATGACCCAGTGCTTCTTTCAGTAAATGTAAATTTCTTTTACAGCAGTAGCAGTGAGTTACGGTGATCTGTGATGGATCAGCTGCCTGAGGCGAGATGGAAGTCTCTGAAGAGCAGAGGCAGAGGAAAGCTAAAATTATAAACCACAGCTACATTTATACATCTAGATTAATTTAGATTGATCTAGATTTATAAAGCCAGTGGTTAGTTTTGTATACCTCTTGAGTAAGTGCAGGGCTAAGATTTTTAAGATTTTGCTGAATACTTTTATGACTCTTCATGGTCGGTCTCCAGATTTCACCTGTGTGCTGCTTTAAGTCCTCAGACATGAACCTGCTGGCTGTTTACCTGAAGGCGTGGCTGTCATGGCACACTGACCCTGGAACTAGCTTTCCAAACCATTGTCTTCTCTTTTCTTATAACTCATATCATTGATTAGCCTCATAGTAAAATGTATGCTTGATATCTCATTTTACATCTGATATTTACACCTCTGCCATACCTCTGTGTTTGTTTGTTTGTCTCTTTATATGTTAGCTGGCAGGGTTGCGCAAAAACTACTGGGTGGACGAATGCAGTATGGGTCAGGGAGGAACCCATTACATTTTGGTGCAGTTCCATTTTTTTCACACTTTCTTTAACATTGCAAAATAGGGCATTTTGCTACATTTCCATTGATTTCACAGAGATAAGTAGATTGAAATAAAACTCAGGATCGAGTGAATTCAACCTTGTCTCATAGGGCTTAACAAGGATCAACATCCTCTGCCTTTAACCCTCAACAAGAGTCAGGAAAAACTACCCCAAAAAAGACGTAGTTTCATTGAGGGACTGTTGTGTCTAGACGGAGGTATGCACTCTACTGAGTACCATTCTAGTTATGCTTCTATTTTGTTATAGTCCATCGTAGAACAATGATTATGAGTAATGATATCCAAGCAAATCTTTAAAAGTCATAACAATGTTTTTGCTGATTCAACACCTTTACAAGGAATACTCAACAATCTGATCTGATCCTACCACAACAACATCTGTGTTTGCTCCAGCGATCTCACTTAGACTGCACCAGCACAAACACAGTGTGTTGCAAATTCTTTTGCATCCATTAGTTGCATATCAACAGAGTGATTAGACACAGATTTGCAGAAGTGATGCAAAGGAGTTTTATGAATGTATGAGATTTATGGAGGAAAGAGGGAAAAGGAGAGACTCTCACTGGTGAGTTCTGAGATGAGTTGAGGATAAATTGAACACAAATACAGAGCAACACTGATGATGTCTGTCTGAACACATCTTGGGATTCTGCTTTGAGATATAACAAAATTCTAACAGGCATGCTGCTTAAGATAAGATAAGATAGATAGGATCATGCAATACATAAGTGTAAGAATAATAATACTTAAAATAAATATAAAACTAATATATACAGTGTAAAAAAAGAAGAATATATGTGCAGTGAATGAATTGCACATGAACCAATCTATTGCAGAGACTGCTGTGAGAAGGTGCAATTTGGGTTTCAGTATCTTGCCCAAGGACACTTCGGCATTCGGAATGGGGAAGACTGGGATCAAACCGCCGAGCTGCTGGTTAGATGTTAGACCGTTCTAACCCCTAGGCCCCAGCCTCGCCATCATCCCCCCCTGTCCCACCACCTCCACTGGGTCAAGGGGGTATCCCAGGACTGAGCTGGCCCTCCTGATCAGTCTTATGTGGTTTTTTGAAATGATACAAAAAAAGCCTAAACAACAAAGTGATAGCAGTTGGATAGAACCCTAAAGAAATCCCATACAATGTTTCTCTAGTGACCAACATCTGACCGTCCGTACCTGCCTGTGCTGTGTGTAGTTTACTGACATCACACTACATGATGTGACCTCTCGCTGATGTGCTGAGCTGCTAACATTCCAGGCTTTAATGAAAAATGTAATCCCACACTATCTCAGACGGCACCATTACATTTGCTGAAAACGTCTGTCAGACTCGGCTGCCATGCGTATTCCTCCGCACAGGGGATGGTGACGCGCGATAGCACCAGGCTTATTCTGCTTTATGCCTCAGCCCCCAGTGACAATTTCCACAGGGCATGCAGTCAATCACACTGTCACCTGCAGCAGCCTTCAGTCGGACTGCACCGCCTTCGCTGAGGATAAAGCCCAACTGCTCTGTCTCCTCATCATCTCCATGCTGTGTGTGTGTGTGTGTGTGTGTGTGTGTGTGTGTGTGTGTGTGTGTGTGTGTGTGTGTGTGTGTGTGTGTGTGTGTCTGAGATAGGCCTGCTCTGAGATTCCACATAACCATCCAGCATTTCTGTCTTCCTCTGTCTGAGCTGTGTGAGATTTCCACACTTAATGCATGGTAATGATCTTGGCTGATGTAATTTGTTTGGCATGTAGACGGGACCAGTCAAAGCACAGGTCTATTCTCAATTGTCTTGTTTGCTAATAGGGTTTGAGGTTTAAAGGGTGCAAGGGAAAGCATAATCGGGATGCAACGGATGAATAAATGAACATTGGACAGTGTTGTCAGTAATCAATCGCTCATCTACCGTGCAGATGATAAGTCTGGCAGCCTGATTATAATGGGAATATGTGTTGATTACAGGTTCGCTCTTTAAAGAGTCAGTTCACACAGGGATACAATATTTCTCACTTATCTTTGGTGGGTTTTGGTCTTTCTGATCCTTTTGGTTTCATTTTCTCAGATTTAAAATCTGCAATATTCAATATTTTATCCGACTCTTTCATTCTCCGCATAGCTTACGTTGGGGCATGCAATAATGGAAAAGTAACTCCTTGCATTAAAATGAATTAGAGATGCAGGATTATATTATGTTTGGTGTAGTTATTAATAATATAATCATTGATCTGTGTCATACAATAATACAATCTGCTATATTTTTGACAGAAGTTGATCTGTATAAGAAACTGTTCTGTTGGTACGGTAATGGGAGGGGTAGGGCTGATTTTAAACAATCCAAGATAATCTAATTTACAGCCCTTTATTTGTCGAACAACTTGTGAACCAACTTTATTCACCACCTCTCATAACTCCTCCACAGTAACCATCTACAGAGACGACGAGCATCCGCTGCCACCCTCCCCTGCCAGGACACACGTGGAAGCTTTAACAGCGACTGCAAGTGTTCATTAGAGATAGTCTGCCCACGTAATTGCCCGGCTCCTGTGGCAGACAGTACCTGCCAATCAACTATCACCAGTATGACAGCAGCCTGCCGTGCTCCAGCACACGCTCTTGTATCCTGACATTTAGACCCATTTAGGCCCATTAGAACTGAGAAGCCAGCCCCCTTTTGTGCTTGTCTGCTTTGCTCGCACAGAAGATTAATGTGTGGCAACTTAAAAGAGCTTCCTTAACCTGTGCTTAGCTGTGGTTTGTGTCTCGAGGCAAGTCTGGAGTGGCAGGGGCCTGGAGGCACTTGCACTGCTTCTGAGTATGCCTGTATCAACAAAGTTCACTTCTCACAGTGGCTGTTCCACAGCACAAGGAGAGGGAAGGGTTTGAAAATGCATAACATCTGTAAACTGCAGGATGGTGATTGATGGAGATCACTGCAGAGCAAGTCAACAATATCTATACAGAGCATTTCATATGCAAGGTGATTCAAAGTGCATTAACACTGAGATGAATGAAAAAAACTAAACTAATAGTTTCCAGGCATGCACACAGCTCATTGAGGCTGTACCTTAGGCTAAATGCTAACACCAGCACTCTAATAGCAGCTAGTCACACTGCTGACAGTCTTCACAGGGGCCTGTAGTCCCAGGGTTACTATCCATCTTCAGCTAATTAGACTCGCCTAACCTCTCCCACAGCCCTGACTACTCCATCATGATTGGAGCTGATTGGGGCGCCTGTGGCTCAGGGGGTAGAGTCTTCCCCATTCCGCATTCTGAAGTGTCCTTGGGCAAGATACTAAACCCCAAGTTGCCCCTGTTGCCGGCTGTGCTGTGCTGCCCATACATAAACTGTATGAATGTGTGTGTGAATTGGAAAAGACCTGTCCTGTAAAGCACTCTGAGTGGTCATCAAGACTAGAAAATCACTATAAAAATACAGACCATTTATCATTTACATGCATTTGACAGACAATAATATGGGTGTTGTGTGTTATATTTACATATGTACAGCTTATGAATACAGGATATCACTATTCTGCCAACTTATATCGCTTTACTGACTGACTGTGGATATTTCACATCAGTTTTGGTCGTGTTTTCAGAATCACTAACCCTCTGTAGAACAACCCATGTGAAATTTGAACATAGCATTTCATTCAGACGACTCACGTTGAAAATGTTTATTGCAGGAGCAAAACATAATCAGAGCTCGGCGTGTTCATCCCTTGCCCCAGATATGAATACATTCATATAATAGGAGTGACCTTTAAACCCCTTCGAAGCCGGCAGGTGGATGCTGAAGTGTTGGAGGGGTTGAATCGACAGGCAGCGATACTGACACATGGCAAGGGTGAGATGGGAAATCTTTGCAGCTTGAATAAACCGACACAATTGACAGCCCACAGGGAGACATGACTATGTATCAAATGTTTCTACTTGTAAACACATTTTAGGGTGTTTTCAAACCGGCCCCCATGGTGCGTCAGCGGGAGGGAACACAATAATCCCACTTGCCAGTCGGACTAAAGAATTGCACCAAGACCCTTTAGAGAGAGGGGCTCTGTCCGGTCCAAAACTAACGTGTTTTTGTTTTAAAGGGGACATAGCATGCCCATTTTACCACAAGTTGATATGGTTCCTTGGGGTCTTAATGAAATGTCTGTAACATACTTTGGTCAAAATACCACAAGGATCATATAAAACAGCACCCTTTTTACCCTGTATAAAACAGCCCTCCACAGAGTGACCTGTTTTGAGTGCCTGTTCCTTTAAATGCTAATGAGCCAGCTACCCCCTCCCCCTCTCCCCCATGATTTTAAATGATATAAATTACATATTTTATATGATATAAATTATCAAATATGCATCCCATACTTTGTATTCTCCTTGTTGTCCTGGAGTTTTAATTTTACCAATCACATAATTAAATGTCCCCCTCTCGGCCCCATCCACTACAAGCACACAAGCAGACAGACAGAGAGAGAAAGAGAGGGGGTGGGGGGAGATGAAGACCATCATTTACCCCCGAACCCCGACATTCAACGGGTACAACAACAAGCGGAGAAAGCAGAATCGCGGGCTGACCTTATATATACAGTCTATGGGGCTGACCAGCGGAGAAATGCACGTCCCGCAGCTTGAGCGCTGCGCTGCCTCGCAGCGCAGCGGCGCTTCCGCGTCCGGTGTAAACCCGACGTAACGAGTGGGGGGGCTCTGTGTGTTTGTGACAGTGGTACAGTAGTGCTGAACACTGCGGAAGTCTTCCACACTGTTGGCTGTGTGGCGTTGACACAAATTCCAGCTCACGCACGGGAGAGCGAGCGGTCGCTCCCGAGCAGCTGCTGCAGCCTCCCAGTCCCAACGATCCAGACAAATGCCACATGTGAGTGAATCGCGGGCTGACCAGCGGAGAAATGCTCGTCCTGTGTGAACAGCCAGGCGGCTGCGTGCTTGGGAGCAGCCTCGCTGCGTCCGGTGTAAACCCGGCGTAACGAGTGTGGGGGGACGGGGGGGGGACGGGGAGACGACACAAAACCCAGGAAGCTCAATCGAGTCACTCAAGCATGATGTTTCTGACTTAGAGGAACCATAACAAAACGCGCGAGTGTTTTTTCCCCAGAGTTTTTGGGTTGGTAGACATGCCAGATACCCACATTAACCTGTAGAAGCACTAACAAAGTGGAATTTGCATGCTATGTCCCCTATTTAAGTGGTCAGGTCTGAACTCAATCTGGCTGCTGTAGCCAGGTGTATAAAGTCTGACTTGGACGAGCAATGCCTCAGATGCATCTGACCAATAAGTTAAGTGAACATTAGAATGTGGTTTATAGTTATTTTGCTTCATTTAGATTTTACTGTGTGAAAAGAAAGTGAAGGAAAGGTAAAAGGCTCCTAGTTAACAAACTCATTAATTGATTTAGACCAGAACTAATAGGTTTTAAAATACCCTCTGGTCCAAAGGGGTGCCACTCCACCAGTTCAACTATTCCCATATAAAAGGTAGAGGCAGGGAATAGGAAAAGAGTATACAGGTATTTGACAGGCATGTGCAATTCACATCACAGTCGGACTCAAACTCTTAGCCATATTTTTTTTGTATCTGCCAATATCTATTCAGTTTAATGTCGCAAGTCTAGTTGAACTTAAAGGGAACATTTTTGACTCTATAATTCAATAAATTCCAAAATCTAAATGTTGATAACCCAAATCTCTGAAATCCAGAGTGACAAGTTGCTGAAAAACATTTTCTATAGTTTTTTTATTAATTTCACTTATTAAAGAGTTTGGATGCCATTACTATTTTTAGGATTAGATAGCACATAGTGTTTCTATATATTTTCTCGGATTATGCGATGCAAAGTCTCTCTTTATCATCATTTTAGAGTTCTGTTGGTTTGTTCATCTTCATGCCACATTCTTCCTGATTAGACATTTTCTCTCTTTCAACCTTTATCTGACAGAATGTGCAATGGCACTGTTTGTAAGCTTCAGATTTTAATCGCCCAAAATTTGGGTTTGCTTATGTTGTGGATAGTTGACTGATGTTCATGGGTGTTTCATCCTCATCACCTCCAACAACCGGGCGTAGCCACACAAAGACAGTGAAAAATGATCCAGCCTAGAGTTAAGACTCCTTTTGCGATTAATCATTTGATAACTAATAGCTGCACAAACTCATCAGACACAGTGTATGAAAGTAAAATATGTCATCAATGAATTGCTGTTTGAGATAATGGAACAGATTGAATGTTATTGGAATAAAAGTTCTACCCCACCTCAGGTTTCTCATCTGCTCAGATCTCATTCATCATGTTCAAATCAGCAGGGACCAGCTTAGAAAGTGAGATCAAAGAAACTGTGCATCAGTTCTGTTCAAATATAAAACTCGAGTTCATAATCAGATGCATCATCGATTTAAAACCAATTTTCCTGCCAGAGCCCCGACGATTATTAACTGTGAGCTGTGGTGAAGTCAGACTCGGAGACAGAAGTGTTGGGCCTGTTAACTTTTAAGTGTGGGATCAGAACACTTTGTTAACTCTGTAGTCCCCATAGGAATATGTAAATTACTTTCTGCTGTCACACCAGGTCTGATGTTGGAACAGGAATTCTTTGTGAAGAGAGGGATTTGCAGCACATCCACTCAACTCTGCTTGTTATCAAAGCAACAACAGAGGTGATGAGGCCCTGTGGAATAAAGTATGGGATTCAATCTTTTTTTTTTTTTTAAAGCTACCTTTTTAAGGATAGTTTTTGTTTTGCTCACAACAGTCCCCATCTGTACATCTGCATATTTCACCCTATTAACTGAGAAAAAAACTACAAGCATTTATAATATTGCTGAACATTTTGGTTTTGATTTTTAGAACGAAAAAAATTATGCATTTATTCTAATTCCTCTTTGCCCAAGGCAGCTCAACCAACAGGCTTCACTTTACTTCACCTCAGTGAGCTAATGGAAGCAAAATCAAACATAATTCTACACAAAAAGATTTGTATTGTTAAACAGCGATTATGTCCATCTGTTGGTGTCGACGTACATTAGTTACAGTATCTGTGTAGCGAAATGCTTCATGGGAAGTTTGCCTTTCAGACCTTTAATCAAACTCCGGGCTCTGAGAAAAGGTCCATGCTAACTGGGACACTTCTTGTTTTAAGAGGCTGCAGACCACACACAGTGATTCAAAATATATACATAAGGAACTCAAACTAAATCTTTTTTGTGATTGATGAGAACGGGGAAGAAAAGCCTCTCTTTTCCTGCGTGGCAGCTAGCAGTAATTTACCTGGCTGTACATTGTATTCAAACACTAAATGGACTGTCTGTAACTCATAATGATGTTGTAGTCATTAGATCGTAGATATGACGAGATATTCTAGATTTGCACAGTGTTCATTAGCTGGCATGTGTGGTGCAGTGGTTAGCACTGTTGCCACCACATTCTTGGTTGAAATCCTGCAGTGGAGGTAAATTGACTGTAGGTGTGTGCGGTATATATTATGGGTAGAAAAATAAATGAATACCACATTAATAAATATAATAAATACGCTGGCCCTCTTGAGAGCATGTAGGCGGCTGTGTAAAAATGTAGCGGGAGACTTTTCATGTTTTTCAAGATGATATTATGCTTACTTTCTGCATATTCCTCAATTCATTTGTGTTACAAATTACTCAGCCAAGCTGCGGGCACGGAATATTCCAACATAGGAAACGCTCCACACTGTGCACAGAGAGGGGGAGGAACTGAGGCTTAATAGGGGCCCAGCAGATCAGTTTTTCTGCAAGCATAAAGTTTTAGCAATTTTTTTAAAAATGTAGTTCAATGACTGGAAAAGAAGTAAAAAGTAGTTTGAAAAATAGTCAGCACTACTGTCGAGTTGAGGGAGCGTACAGTTAGTGGGGAAACACGTAAAGCAAGTGGTATGGTCCTATTAGTCTGGATCCAGCAGTTCCTGTTGGCTGACGAGTCACAACAACAGAAACTAAAGTTTCATTTGGACACAGGAAAGCAGCCGATTCTAACAAGACTGATGTATTTTTGCCACTTTAATTCCATAACGCTGGCATCTTATTCTACAGTGCAGGGAAAACTTTGAGTACTTTACGATTGTTTCTCTGGCTTCATTCTTAAGCGGCACACTGTACAGCATTGCAAACTCAAGCATTGCATAATTTCAAAGAGAATATTTTTACTGTTTTGAAACAGGCTGGATCTACCCTGCAGCTCCGACTCTCCGGAGAGTGCCAATTATCTTGTTTTTCTTGTCTTTGATCATCCAAACTGAGATGGTGCAACATCACGCCACACTCAGGTGACGCTCTTATCTCCCGTGTCTGCCGTTAAACGCGCACACTGAACAGAGATCACATCTGTTATGTGCATCTGCTATGCGCTGATGCAAACAGCGGCGCCTAACGATAACAAGTGGCAGGAGAAGCTGAAGTCCAGTTGGCAGGCGCCAGGCGCGTTTGGCATAACTGCACTCGCTGGTGAGGTGGTGATAACGTCAGATTGCTGAAATCATCAGGCGTGTATGCGAGCCAAAGTTGACGCCTGACTGATGCAAACCTATTAAGTAATACAGTCTAAGATGGCCAGCACACATCTGGCCAAAAGACCGTTGGCAATAACCCCCCGCCTGAAAGTTTGTTCCAACTTTCTCGCCAGGTCTCTTCCTGTGAGCAAAACTAAGTAAAAATGAGAAATAAGCAACTTGAGGTTTCAGCTTAAAGGGATATTTTTCACCATGTGAGGACAGTGCCTCCCGGTGTTATGACCGTAGGTTTAATAAGGAATGATTAACTCATCAAGTACTGCTCTGCTGTGTTGACAAATAAATGTGGAGGGTATCGGCTGTGTGCTGGGGGGGGGAGTGTAAATCACAGCCACACATCAAGTTACCGATCCACTGACGGCCGCCTGTGTGATCTGTGTGTGCTCCACCTCACCGCCTGCAGTGACAACTACACACACACACACATAACTTCCTGATGTTAAAAACCATGATGCTTTTAAAGGTGTAGGTTGACATTTTTTTAAATATGTTGACTTTGCTCTCTTTATAAAAGAGTGATACGTGTCATGTCTCCAGGTTAACTACAGAGCTGGAGTCAGGAGCCATTTAAGATTAACTTCTGCATGTTCATTGTTCACGGCTGTTTTTATATCTTGAATTTTAGCAATTGAATTTGACTAAGTGTATTTGAGTCTTTAATTTGATGGTATGTTTTTGGACCTGAATTGAGTTTATTGAATAATAGCTACTTGGATTAAGCTTTTGAAAATTAACCATATGCAACTCAAACCACATTATTTCAGAAAAATGGTATTAAATTAAAAAAATATTGATTATATCGGTGATTATGACAGTGACTTGCTCCTGTCGTCACAAGGCTCAGTTTGGCCCTTAGGCTCTGGGAAGGAAACTGTTTACCAAGAAATAGTTCCTCCACACAAGTCAAACCCTAAAAGGAGTCTTCTGTTTGCATGTAGATTAGATTCATGGGAGCTTTATGGATCCGTCTTGGATCGGCTGACTCCTGCTTACAGTTCTTGTGTTAAGCTTGGTTAACCACATAGTGACTCCAGCTGCATACAACAGCACACAAACATTAATTTGAAATTTCTCCTGTCATCTCACTGTCAAAACAGATACTTCTCTGCCATATGTTAAACAGCTTCATCATCAACAAAAACACATCTCATATGCTCTGTGATACCACAGAGGAAACCTGTGTGTGTGGGCCCTACATGATCGGTGGTTTGTTATTGTACAGGACACACCACTGCTACACACATTAAAATGGGATCCTGCTTTAATCACATTCCAGATCATGAAACTAACACAAAATCAAGTTGGCTTCATAAAATATGGTGACTTTTGTTACAAAATGGAGGCTCATCCATCGATCTTCATGCTTAGTGAACACTGCTCAGTTGGAATGTCTTAATGGAGCTGCCCCTAAATACATGACAAACGTGAAAGTCCAATAGATAACTGGAGAGTGGTCTTTTAGGAATACTGAGGGTAGAGTCTGCATGGAGAAGCCACTTTCAGTTGCTTTTGGAACCGACTGCCTTACTTATAGAAAGGCTCTATCCATTGGTTTTAAAACCAGATTGACAACTTGTTTATTAGTACAAGGTAATGCCATCATTGTATTTTATTCTATTTATATTTATTATTTTACACATTTCTATCTACTTTATTTATATAATTTTTCGACCTAAACTTATTTTTAATGTTTTATAAAGATTTAGAATTTGTATTTATTTTACCTTCTCTTTACCCCTTTTATTCTACAGTTTTTAATTTGTCTCATTTTGCTTCAAAATACAGTTAAACTCTGCTTTCTGTTGTTTAATAGATTCCTTTAAATTTTGTCTGTGTTTTGTTTTTAATGTCCCTGTGCAGAAACTTGAATCTGCCTCTGTGTATGAAATGTGCTTGATAAATAAAACTGCCTTGCCTTAGGGTACAGAGCACAAAAAAGCCTGAGAGGAAGTGCAGCAGTGCTGGTTGGCCACAGAATCCTTAGTCTTTTCATTAAACAAAGCCTGCTATATGTTACATTCTCTGCACAGTAACAGCAATTTGACCAACAATGCTAATGAGCTGCCATGTTTGGATTAAGAATATTTTTTAAAGACTGTACAAATACCTGCCTGTCAACGGTGATAAGCACAAAAAAACATTGCAGCCGTTGAGCACGCTGCCCTCAGCTCTTATCCTGTCATTGTGTGTCTGTGGCCTGCAGCGTGATCCTGAAGAGGCTGATTCAGCACCACGGACAGCAGCTCTGCCTGACATGACTCATATTCTACTGCTACAGAAATCAGCTTTTACACCAACCTTCGTCCTTTTCCCTCATCTTGTGTCCTGTTTAGACTGTTTAGACTTTTCTCTAATTAAATTGAGCAATTAGTTGTTTCATAGTATCACAGGCTCATTTTTATCTTGAAGGATAATTCCAATGAATTAAAACATACAGAGATATACTAAGGTTAACATTACATTTGTGATTATGATCAATAATAAATAATTGCCTCATTAGACTAATCATTGGGTCTTTAAAACAACAGGAAACAATAAAAAGTCACAATTGTCTACAGCTCAGGTGTCTTATTTTGTCTGACCGCCAAAAACATTCAATTAACTTCATTGCAAAACCAGAAACACATTTAATTTCTTCATTTGAGAAAATGAAAGCAGCAAATGCTTCCTCCATTTTTGCTTGAAAAATAATTAGAATGGTAAAAGAAACCATCCACAACTATTTTGATGATGAATTTAATTATATTAAAACAGACTTATCATTGTAGCTCTGACATCATGCATCAGTGCAGTTATGTCAAATGGGCCCCAGAAACTCAGGGTCCACTGAGGAGCTCTTTCAGTGATTTTAGCCTCATCTCACAGTCTTCCTCAGTGAATGCAGTTATTCATGCATGGCTCTATATCAGCACACAACATTTGCAATGGACAGTTTGGGTTATAATCAAATTGTTCCTCGATGTGATGCTTTGTGTTGGAAAAGTCTGTGTCAGCATCTATATAAATACAGACCATTGACTACAAGCAAAACTCTCCATTACTAAATAAAGTTAGAATTTATGGTCAATTCCAGTGTCTCTGTAGAAGTACCACTTCCATCCCTGTAGTGCAACAATACGGTAGGTCAGACTCTAATAGGGGCATGAAAGACTAAAGTTTGTTAAGCACTCATTCACTGCTGTGTGTGCATGCGCATACAGACATTTTCATCACCTCCTCTCCGCTGGATTTCGGCAGCCGGATGGAAAAAAGAAGGTGTTTGGAGAGTAATGTAATGTTCAATAAAACTAGAATTACCACACTGTGGTTGTATGCCTCAGACAACCAGTGCAGTTTCTCTAAACATATTTCTATATATGCTTTTTTTACACCAAAATCTAAACAGTTCTTCTTTGGGTTTAAGTGAAAGTTTGAACCGAATTGGAAGACCTTCCCTCAAGGCATTCTTAAGATATTGGGTTTACGAGAATGGGACAGATGGAGGGACAACCCAAAAACATGAGCGTGTGAATTCCAGCTGGGGGTGGTGTGTGGGGCAAACGCTTAAAAGAAACAAAGGTTCTCAGATGAGGAATGATGGTAGTAACAACGAAAATGAGATCAAATTATTTATAAACAATTCCTAAAGAATCGTGATTAGAATCACTCACAGCTTACAGTTGAGCAGACTTTATACAGCACTTCCCAGAGGTAACTTTTATTCTATTAATTATTCAAGTCCCTGTCTGACCTCAGTCTGTCAGAAACGTTTTCTTTCTCTTTTTGTTGATCAACCGTGGCACTGCTGCTGAATTTAAAGGGGACATAGCATGCCCATTTTACCACAAGTTGATATGGTTCCTTGGGGTCTTAATGAAATGTCTGTAACATACTTTGGTCAAAATACCACAAGGATCATTTAAAACAGCACCCTTTTTACCCTGTATAAAACAGCCCTCCACAGAGCGACCTGTTTTGACTGCCTGTTCCTTTAAATGCTAATGAGCCAGCTCCCCCCTCCCCCCTCTCCCCCCATGATTTTAAACGATATAAATTACATATTTTATATGATATAAATTATCAAATATGCATCCCATACTTTGTATTCCCCTTGTTGTCCTGGAGTTTTAATTTTCCCAATCACATAATTAAATGTCCCCTCTGCCCATCCACTACAAGCACACAAGCAGACAGACAGAGAGAGAAAGAGAGGTGGGGGGGCAGAAGACCATCATTTACCCCGAACCCCGACATTCAACGGGTACAACAACAAGCGGAGAAAGCAGAATCGCGGGCTGACCTTATATATACAGTCTATGGGGCTGACCAGCGGAGAAATGCTCGTCCCGTGTGAACAGCCAGGCGGCTGCGCGCATGAGAACGGCGCTGCGCTGCCTCGCAGCGGCACTTCCGCGTCCGGTGTAACCGGCGGAACTACTGTAACCCGGCATACAGTAGAGCTGAACACTGCGGAAGTCTTCCACACAGCTGGCAGTGTGGAAGACCACAGGTGAGCGCAGCCACCGCTCTCTGCCACGCAGCCGCCTGGCTGTTCACACGGGACGAGCATTTCTCGCTGGTCAGCCCCATAGACTGTATATATAAGGTCAGCCCGCGATTCTGCTTTGTCCGCTTGTTGTTGTACCCGTTGAATGTCGGGGTTCGGGGTTACAGTAGCGCTGAACACTGCGGAAGTCCTCCACACTGCTGCTGTGTGGCGCTGACACAAATTCCAGCTCACGCACGGGAGAGCGGCGGTCGCTCCCGAGCAGCTGCTGCAGCCTCCCAGTCCCAACGATCCACACAAATGCCACATGTGAGTGAATCGCGAGCTGACCAGCGGAGAAATGCTCGTCCCGTGTGAACAGCCCGGCTGCGTGCTTGGGAACGGCGCTGCACTGCCTCGCAGCCTCCGGTGTAAACCCGAAGTAACGAGTGTGGGGGACGGGACGGGGGGTGGGCCAAGACCATGTGTAGGAGACTTCCAGTGTATTGTTACGACACAATACCCAGGAAGCGCAATCGAGTCGCTCAAGCATGACGTTTCTGACTTAGAGGAACTATAACAAAACGCGCGAGTGTTTTTTCCCAGAGTTTTTGGGTTGGTAGACATGCCAGATACCCACATTAACCTGTAGAAGCACTAACAAAGTGGAATTTGCATGCTATGTCCCCTTTAAGAGCTTTTCTTGTGTGGTAACACTTCTTCCAATATCTCATGAGCTCTATCAACTATAGTTATAGGGAGGATGCAAAGCAAACATTCAAAGAAAGACATATAAAGATGTCAGAAATGATTACATTGATATCAATATTGAGCTCAGCTGAAGATATATGAGCAGGGAGACACTTCACAGTCCTGTTTATAAAACCTTTTGAGGACTATCTTGTCATGAGCGGACTGTGGGCCAATCCACTCAACTAGAGGGTTTTTCATCTAATTTCATAGAGAGAAACAGATGTGTTGAAAGAAAGACAGATGGAATTCCCACTCACAGAACCAACCTTCCCCTGACAGAGTTGAAGTCCCAGGTCTCAAGTGTCTAGCGAGAGCATGGCGCGATCAATGTCCATGAGGCAATGCGGCGGCACGTATTTCCCGCCGACGCGTTAAGATCGAAACTGCATGAGTGAGTGAAGTCACAGGTGGGTTCATTATGTGGAGCGTGAAGGTGTCAGCCTCATTAAACCCAAGTCAGATCGGTGGAGTGGAAAATAATCATACCACTGGGACTGCAGGCGTTCGCTGTGCAGCACATTTATCACTCTGCAAAAAAAGACATATATTATAAATTAAAGAGATGCTAGTTTCGTTATTAAAGAAAAAGACAATTATTTAAATGTACTTGTTAAAAACTGGGATTGTTCCCATCCCAGTCTAACACTTTGGTACAGGGCAAAATCTCACTGCGACATGGAATGTATTATGAATAATCATTAACCCAGAGGATTGTCATGCTGACTCTTCCTCCAGCACCATAGTTACTATAGGTCTAATACTTACAACATGGCTCGTAAAGGTTCTGGGTTAATACTCTGTGTGGTGTCTGCACGTTCTCCCTGGGTCCGAGTGGGTTTTCTCCTGGTGCACTGGATTCCTCTCACAGACCAAAGACTTGCCAGTTGATTAAGAATTGCCCACAGCATGAATAAATGTTTGTCTCCAAATGTCAGCACTTTGACAGACACGCTGTCGAGGGCGTACCCCGCCTATCACCCAATGTCAGCTGGGAATCGCTCCATAGAGGATAACTCGTATAGCTACATAAATTAACTAAAACAACTTGGATAAGGCCAAAGAAAGACTGTGGTTAAGGTCAAGAGCACATTCTGCTCGAAACCTCAGCCTCCAAGGGACATGGAGGCTGGAGTGCCCTTGTGTGGAGGCTAGGCTTGAGCCCCTCCTCTGACAGGCTCTCCTGCAGTGTGTGTCCATGTCAGCACAGTTGTAGCTCTGCCTGGTATAGTGATGAAGTCAATGTGACAGGATTTAGCGCATAATCGGGCAGATTTAGGACCTGATTCGCCCCTTCACACAATCGCAGGGCGCTCCCGACCGGAGGTAAATTGGTGCAGATTATCTGCCCAAATAATCCTGAGGTGTGAGGAGTTTACAAAATAATCTTAATGTTACAGATTGAGTCAGAGCCTCCCCGATCTCAAATCGCTAATATCAAACATTGATATTGACGGCTCCGACAGAAACCCGCTATAGCCAATGAGAGGGAGCTGAGCGGGAAGAGTCACCAACCGGATGTTGCGTACAACAATAATACATCCCAAATCACCGTCAACCCGGCTAAGAATTTAGTCTACGGAATCTGATTTGGTTGTTCAATGTGAATATTGGAGGATTTACTCCACTTTATTTTATTCTAACTGAAATAAAGTGGAGTGAATCAACCAACACTTTATTGAGCTGCCAGATTTTTGAATGGGATTTTCTGGGACGTTTAGGGCGACAGCAATACTTAATTAATATATGTATTAACGATGAAGCATAAATGTGGAACACTGAAGTCCACTGACTTTGTTTGCTTGTGTGCTGGGCTGACTCACAAGGAGAACCGTCTACTGAGATGCTGAAGGTTTGACACACAACGAGTAATGATACTAATACAAAGCACGTGCATTGATATGTCTTAGACATATTAAGTGGTAAATTACAGCAAGGTGATAAAACACGATATATTTGCTGAATTAAGCAAAACTGAAGCGAGGGCTCTCAGTGCAGGTGAGGGCAAAGTGAAAGCAGAGACTCAGCAGAACAGCGCTGAAGAATGAGGACTCTGGCCCGGCTATGTTTCCTTCAGCACTTATAATTGCAGTCTCAGAGGTTTTACACTATCTAGCATACAACCAGAGCTTCCCCAAGAGGAGCATCGTCCGGACAGAGAGTCTCAAGGTGCTCGTTCAAATGTTCTCCCCGTGTGTGAGCAAATACAACCTGAAACAAACTGGCTCCGAGCTTATGGGATTTCTCTCTGCAGGTTAATATGTGTCCCATCTTCCTCTGTTCCCCCCCAAGGTCAACAGAGCAATGGTATTGAGTCAGAGATATGGCAGCAGAGCTGAACTGTGCAGATAAAACATCTAGGTTACATCCCAGAGGATGTTCTGTACCCTGACTTGAAACACATTTCCACCTCATTCTATCCTGTGACAGAAACTCATAGATGTACTGTGATGCACTGTATGTGATTCTGAGGAGAATGTCTTGCCCTGAGGGGACACAGAACCATTTCCCACCTGTTTCTCTATTCTGAATTGTAACAGGTTGCATAATGTTGAATATTTTTTTTCCCTACTGAAGGTTTCATGGAGATATGGTGGAAAGTGGCAGCTTGTTAAGGGGGGAACTGACAGCAGACCCAAGAATCGTATTTTCTTTGATTTTGGAATCCAGCTCGAGTTGGCTGTATTTTTGAAAAGAGGATAACATTTGAACAATTCTGGCTTTTTTTCAAAGAGTACACAGGAAAAGAAGCAATATTGAAAATGCAAAGTTGCCTGAATTGCACTTAGGAAAAACAGGTCTGTATGTGAAGCATAATCAATCACTGTATATGTTCAGGAATACATTTCGGAATAATATGCAGAATACATCTAATATTTATCCTTTTCTCTTAACAATTATTTACTTCTACTTCAAAATGTGTAATTAAAGGGATAGTTCACCAAAAATTGAAAATTCACTTATTATCTACTCACCACTATGGTGATGGAGGGGTGGGCTGAATAATAATTCTATAGTCCAAGGACAGAGCTTTTTTTCTTTTGACAAAGTCACCTGGCCACCTCAGTCAGACAGCACAGATGCTGCAGCATGGTATGGTTGACATCACTCCACATGCTCGATTTGTTTAATAAGAATAATAATAATAATTTATAAAATAGCTAATATTGAATTTTAACAGTGCCCTCTGCTGGACCACAACATAAACTATGTCTGGCATCTGGTTTTTGACCGTCAGATTTGATTTGGAGACACTTTCCCATTTTGAAACTGGGGTGACTGCATAGACTCTCTGTGCTGCTGGGTTGAAGACGTAAGTGAAGCAGACACATTTTTAACAATTTGCCAAAACCTCCATATTATAAGCATCATCCACTGTCATGGCTGCAACTGTGTGGTTTATCTGAATCCGATTAATTGTTCAACTATACAAAACACATACAAATAGAATCATACAAAACTATCATCATTAATAATGTCCATATCCAACTCCCTCAAAGGCTTTAACTTCATGTATTATATGAGTGTAGACAGACATCTGCAACTTGACTGGTGAGAGATGGTATATATCACAAAGTATATATCACAGCGAGAAGTCTACAGCACAATGATGTGCTGATATCTTTCCCTCCTTTATTCTGTGTCCTGAACTGCATGCACATACACATCACTAATAGGACATTGTCCGGTTAACAAAACCAAAACCAGTCCTCAGAGTTTTGTTGCCTCTAGAATCTTTCATCATTCCGACAAAGCAGGAAGGTCTGCACAAGATCACTATTGACACAGCTAATTGACAAAAAAAGGGGAAGCCTGTTTCCACCCAGCCTATACACAGTGGAACACATTAAACATTAATAGGTTTTTCATATTTTCACTGCAGAATATTTCCAGTTTTTCTGCCTTCATGGCCTTTGACACTTCCTTTATTAAATCCCCCAGAGCGTTTAAAAGCTGACTTGAATGCAGAGTTGGAGAACTGACCTGAGACTGCAATAAACCTGTGAGGACTGCTGCCTTCTTTTGGGAAGAGCTGGCGCCGGATATAAATCCAGCAGCAAAGGAAAGTCTGCATCAATGGAATGGTAAATAAAGTTTGTCTGTCGGCAATATAGCTGACTATTCATTGAAGTCTAGCAAGTGACTTTATCAGCTTCAATAACGACCTGGGTCTTTATTTATCACAACTGCAGAAGGTGCCAGGGTTGATTTGGGCCAACCTGGTTGTTGCATAATCGGCCATATTTCATTACAAAGCCTCATTTTCATCTGCTCACTTTTGCCCTGATTCTCTGTCCTCTCATCCTGCTACGGGGCTGCACATGCACACACACACACACACACACACACACACACACACACACACACACACACACACACACACACACACACACACGCAGAAGTAAGCATGCATACACGAACGCACACACACACACACACAGAGTGATCAGAGCAGAGGCGTTGCGACATAGTAAATCAGCTTTTGTGCAGTAAAAAGTAAAAGATCAATTAATAACTTTATCAAACCATTTCTTCAACATGTAGAAAAGTGAGTTTTAACTGTTTAACTGCTTCACAATCTCCAGGCAGCATGTTACAACCACAGCTGGTCAGGCTAATAACAAGTTGTTATGGAGTAGCTAAAACAAAATGGTAAATGGTCTGTATTTATATGGCACCTTTTGAGTCTTGATGACCACTCAAAGTGCTTTACAGTACAGTTTTTGCCATTCACCCACAGATTCATACAGATCTGAATGACAAACTGATCATTACTGTGCAATTACTATCGTATAAGCAATACAAAACAAGCTTTGGGAGCAGCAGCCAGAGCTTGTTGAACTTTTTCCTCATAGAGGCTGAAGTACAACCTGGACCGAAACAAGAAAAGGATCTGGACTGAAAATGTAGGCGAGTACGACTTCTGTGTGGATCACATGATGCACGCTGATGCCCACAAAGGTTTTTCAACACACCTATAAACTCACTGAGCAACCTCCATAGAAATAAATGAGGCAACATCTATAAGTAGTTTTGGTGCAGAACTCAACCAACACACATTCAAATATACACTCAGTTTGATGCCTCCAATCTGCATGAACTGTGTGAGGAAACTTGACCCTTAGGGCCACCGTAGTTTGAAGTTCTCACCATGAACCACAATATTCAAGATTCACATCTGGCCTGGGACCTTTTCCATTTCCCAGCTCTCTAAATCCTCTAAATTTGAAACTGTCTGTTTCTGTCTGTTTAATCTCTCTTCCTGATCTCTTGGGGCCTGTTCTACTAAGATCCCAAATAAAGAGTGCTAAATTGAAAGTAGTATTTAAATGTGCGTTACTGGTTTCCGCCATGGAGCATTACGGAGAGCAGAGTGACCGCAAGCGCAAAGCGAATTTTTATGCCATGGAATTGGAGGTGTTAGTGGAAGTGGAGCTACAGCAAAGAAATATTAATATAACTCAAAGAATAAAACAGGTGGGGGGCCGGTGGAAGAGATGCCTCTGACCAATATTGAGCAGCTGCACTTCACTTTCTGTGGCACGAGCACTCAGGCGCGATACTCGGGCCATTGTAATGCAGGCTTTTGCAAAAAAAATGTAATAGGAAATAGGAAGACATAATGAATGTCAATGTAAATTTTTCTTTAGGCTTGAGGTAAGTTTTCTGTTCTGTAGTGGCTGTGAATGCTCAGTTTGGTTTGGCTGCAGCCATCTGTGCGCAACACTGTGCCGATTAGCACCTACCTTTCAAAAGTATTAAATATAGACACAGTCACAATCTCAGCAATTATTTTCAGGCTTTGTAAATCACAATGTTTGTGCTAAATTAAAGTGTTTGCATCTACTCCTCCAAATATTTTGGTAGAAACGCCCGACACTGCATATTCATTAAGGCAAACGTACTAAATGGACAGCGCGTGTTATCTGCACGCAATCCTCAGTGCGCACCGTTAGTAGATCAGCTTGCATGTTTTTTTGCGGGTGAAATCAAGTTTGCACACGTTTTTACACACGCAAACCTTTAGTAGATCAGGCCCATAGAGTCCATTGTAACACAAGGTAATGAATCTATAATTAAGCAAATCTTAAACCATATTCAGGTTTATAGGGCAAGCATGCATCAAAAGAGAACCCACAGCAATAACAGCCTGACACTACTAACTCTAATAAAAGTGTTTGATTCTCTCTTATAGTGTGAATAATTCAGCCTGGTAATAAATGAAAGCCACTCCGGCATCATCTGAGACGTCCACATATGAGCAGCAGAGACGTCTCCATCCTGTGGTTTTATTGTCCCCCGTGGCAGTCAGTGTGAATAAATTCACTGACCTTTGACCTTTAGCTGATGAAAGTTGAGCTTATCTGCTCCATCTCATTTTTGACAATTTAAAAACAGACCACTTATAGCACTGAGAGCCTATTTATAATGTGCTGTCACATCCTGCTTTGTCACAGCACATTATGAATGAGGATAAAAAACCCTCGGTCAGAACAGAGACTGCCCCCCCCACCCATTCCCGATAGACTCAATGAGATCAGTATGAATTAAAAAGGCGAGTGCACACTGTTAATTTCAATAAATATATTATCTTGCCACTCTTATAGCAGTTTTTTATCTTAGCATCAGTTTAAAGCAAACATTAATCACCTCAAGTGGCATTAACTCTTTCCACCGTGCTCAACATCTCCTCTTCGACAGCAATGCATGCAAACATTTCTTTTAATTGAGCTGTGGCTCCTGCCTGTTTCTATGCAGCTACTTGAACCTCCATCACAGGACCCGTGCATGAAAGCAAGGTAATAGAATACAGCCGCGGGTCATCACATTTAATAATATGACTCATCATTAACACAGCGATCGATCTGGCATAAGTGAAAAGAATACTTGAAAACACGGCTGGGCTGGAGACTAAGTGCTCCATCAGATAAAGGAGAGCTATAACTCAGTGGTGGGAGAGAAGGAGGCTGCAGCCGTTTTTTCTCACTCAAAAGACGGTTCAGATTACCACTCATCAGCTTCACTCCCCACAGACACAAAGCCACACACTCCAAATGCTTCCTTCCTCCAACAGGATGGGTGAGGTTGACCACTGACACCTGACAGGGCCTCATCTAGGATTTTAGCCACCAAAAGAAAGTCAGAGTTGTCTTTTCTTATATATTTGATCTTCACCCACCAAATTCGAATCAGTTCATCCGTGAGTCAAAGTGAATGTTTGCACCAACTTTGAAGGTGTTTCTGAGATATTGCATTCACAAGGCAAAAATGTGCTTTGTGAGGTCACAGCGACCTTGACCTCTGACGCCAAAATCTAATCCTTGAGTCCAACTTAACATTTCACATTTGTCATTTACATTTTGAAAACCGGGTAAACTGGCTATGGAATGTTGATAAGTTTCACCTCTCAACATGATCAAATAGATTTTCCAAGTTTATTGTGGACATAAATTTAAATAAACTCCAGAGTCCACTGGAAGCATAGCACATGCATTTCCAGTGGCTCAGATCCATCTCTACATAATATTTCAGTTTAGCACTAATGTAAAACTCTCCACTAAATCAGGTCATGACTGGTCATAAAGTGTGAAATAGAAGAGAAGTAACCTGTTAACGCAGACGTTTTTTTATTTGACAGGATCCTAAAGCCACTTGTAAACGTGTGTGAGCAGATAACTTGTAAGTATATACTGTACAACTCTGGGCTTGCCTCCAGTAAATTACTACTCCTGCCTGCTAGACACTTTTGGACCTTCCTAAGATTGTCAGTTCTATCCGTTAAGAATCATTATAGCCTCAGAAACTCACACACAGGCAAGAAGCTGAGGAGAAGGTGGGTCCACAAATGGAACGTTTGCCAACACTGCTAAGTATTTCATGCTTATTGTTACTGTCCCCAGGCGCTGAAGACTTTGAATCTTTAAAATGTTCTATGCAGTGATACTAGCCCTCAATCCACAGCCCTGCAGGGGATGCAATGTACTGCCAAAGACATTGGTGGCCATGGTAACGCCGACAGCCCCTCCCCATAAAGGCTCTAATTGATAGCAGCAGAAAATTAAGCATCAGACCCAGATCAATGGTGCTGTGTGCAGACAAACCGACAGACGGCCAGACGTTCGGCATTCACACAACCATGTGTGCCAGTCAAAGCTTCAGATATACGGTAGCTCAGCTGGGACAAACCATGAGACAATCTAAAAAGGTTTGACCTCAAGCTCACCCATTGAAAATATAACTTTTAGTAGATTTGATTAAATTTGTATGACACATTTATGTCAGATAACGTTATTTCCAATTATCTTGTCCTTCAGATTGTAATTTTCCATCAGACAAAAGTCCCATTCTGTCTTTTTTCCACCAATTCTAAATTACCCCACTTCACAGAACATTTGATGGGGCTGCCTCTCATTTAGTCAGACATCGCATTACTCTGCTGAAATGACTTGGAGTAAATCAGCTTGCTGCTAGAAATATAATTATGAATGATTTTTGCATTTAGCACGGCAGCATTATGTCCAGGCATGTCAATAAAACCTGAATGGTAGGTCGTTTTAATGGCTGTGTTTCAGCAGGTTGCAGTGGGGCTGACACTGAGAGAGAGAGTCTTCTCTGGAGAGAATGGCTTGAGAGAGGGAGCCATGGTACAACAGAAGCCAAAGCTGGAAGGGAGAGCGGTGCCACAGCCTCGCAGTCTGTCTGCAGACAGCTGGGGCGGACAGACAGCAGCTTTTTGGTCAACACACAGTGCTGGGTGAAAACACTCGCACAGACAGGACAGGAGGACCGCAGGGTTTTTGTCTTAGTTTTCTTCACTCTTGACTGGGTTTGTAACAGACGTGGCAGACGCACAGGCAGAAATGAAAGAGTCAGAGCGACAATGGGGATGAAATAATTCAGAATACAGTCCAAGATTTGATGCAACACTGAGCTCAGAGTGAAGAGAAATCCAGAGGAAGAAATGAGGGCGCTGTAATATTGGTGGATTTGAGCTTATCAGAGACATTTGACAATACAAAGCTGGATTACCAACTGGCCAAAATGTTCTAAGACCTAAGGACCCCAGGGCATCTAAAGCCTAAAAGCCTGTGCACACAGGAGGGTTTTCAGCTGAATTTCTAAGTAATACGTTCAAAGTATGGAGCAGATTCGCACCCAATTTAATCAATAGGGCTGTGTACACAGGCCATATAACAGTCCTTACCACATATCACAACCCAAAGTGTATATATATATTCTTCAAGCACATTTTCTTTTAGAACCAGACCAATAAATATGAGCCTGTCAAACATACACATATCAGTTTTGCATTTATGATTGCAGATATGCTACAATATGAACATTCATTTTACAGAATAATCAATGCAGGAAATGTTTTTATTTATGTTGAATTCAACTTCTTGCACGGCAGAGTGACAAGAGAGGGTGGGTGTCTGTCCGAGGTCTGCCTGCCTACTGAGGGGGCGGGAAAAAGTAGGTTTAGATGGTTCACCAGGCCACCGACCAGTGCTGCCAATGGTCAGTCCGACCGTGACAGACAAGTCAATGTGTGTGTGTGTGTGTGTGTGTGTGTGTGTGTGTGTGTGTGTGTGTGTGTGTGTGTGTGTGTGTGTGTGTGTGTGTGTGTTTGAGAACTCTTCAATGAGGCAATGGTGCAAAACACTTGAAGTTCAAGACGTTATTTGTGTTAACACAAATTTATCAACAAAAAAATGATTGAACTCCATCCGCTCTAGACTGAGGACAGAAAGATGCGGCTGGAAAATACAAATGGCCCTTCAGTTATCAATTTTTTTCATAATTTGTGCTTATGTGCTTATGTGAACACTTATTGAAAATGTCCCATCACATTATTGAAACTCTCAGATATCTGTCTCAGTCTTAAAATGCAGTATGTCTTATGCTCTACTCTCATCCTCTTTCTGAGTTTAACCGTGCAAACTGAACACAAGCACTCGACTGTTTACATCCTCAGCACGACTGCGCCCCCTGGGGAATAAAAGCCCTCAGCCTGGCCACATCTGCACTTTCCTCCGTCCACTGAGCAGCACGGGCCCATAAACAAGGTTCACGGCGAGATGAGAGATGATGCTTTATTTCCAGACACCTCATCCACCTGGACTATGGCTTTGCTTACTCCTCTGTTTCAAACGTATTGCTCTGTGTAGGGCTGCAGCAGCAGGGACAGGAGGTAGAGGTGAGACAGAGGAGAGAGGCTGGACAGTCAGAGGGAGAGGCCCAGCGAGAAGAAGGACGAGAAGGAGAGCGATATCCACGGTCATTATTTATGTGTTCAGAAGTCAATTACAGAGCAAACACAGCAGCAGTAATAAATATGGATCCATGCAAAGCTCCAGCGCAGCTTCAGTCAAAGGCTGTAAAATGCATTCACTGCAGAGGGAAGAGAACTGAGGGCAAAGAACACAAAACATAAAACATGAGCAGCTCCGCATCCAGGTCATCACATGATTTGAAAGAAAAATTCATGTTTTTTTCTTTTTAGTCCCTCTTAAGATCATTTGATACAGTGTGTGTCTTCCAAGCTAATTTTTAAAAGCACATTTTCACCCAAATCTCTACAAAACTATGTCTAAAACACAAAGCTTGCACAAAGTGAAAAGGTCTGAATAATTTCTGAAGCCAATATAAGTTATAAAGAAATATGAATTAATAAATAAATCATGGACGTGTCCTTTTAGAGCTTTCCATCAGCCGCCGACTCATGTGAGTCCAGCTGGTCACTTTGTTAGATTAATTTTTGATTCTAATTAAAGAGTTTTGATTAGCAAGTAGTGATTCTCCATGTACATTTTACAACCACATGCTTGTAAAATGCATATGCTGTGTGTGTGTGTGTGTGTGTGTGTGTGTGTGTGTGTGTGTGTGTGTGTGTGTGTGTGTGTGTGTGTGTGTGTGTGTGTCCAGCTCAAAGGTTTTGTCCTCACTAATATTAGTCACATTAAAAACATTAAAAATGACGTCCTCATTGGGCGGCCTCTGGCACCGAGCTGACAACAACACACAAGAGAAAGTCCATTGAAAGGCTTAAGGGATGAATACATGAATGAGCTTTATGTACATTGTGCTTCTTACAGCAGAGCATCTCTAAGACACATTGTAAACACACACTAGAGAACAAAATAGTCACAGTACCATGTCTCTTTCATATGAGGACAATGTGCCTCAGCTTCATTCTGTCATTTTGCAGTTTATCTCTGAGCAAATTAGTATATTTAGTAACAGCCTCTACAATGTGAAGCTTTTTTCAGTTTTATGTTAAAGCAACTTGAATATTCTTCTGTGTTTGGCTGTTGTCCTGAACAAACAGGGGAAATCATAACGCACAATGTTCTAACATTTTACCGACTGAATTCTTCAAAAAGAAAACTCATAATCACTTATGTAAATAACACTAAACTGTGGCCTTTATTTGAACCACAGAAGAAATTCAATTGAAAGAAGTGTTTTTCAGTTAGCTGAGCTGTAGAAAGCAGAGGAGGAAAAACATCTAATTAAATGAATCCCAGGACACCAGTGTGGCTCCGCTGTGGGAGGACGCCGAAATTGCATCAAGCAAATCTGGGGAATGGAACCCATATGGTTAATGGATGTGGGTTATGGCATTGTTTTGGAAGGCTCTGCAACACGCCGTCCTTCAGCTGCTGCAGCATCACAGACCTCCACAAATCATTACGGCGGGATAATAGAACCCACTTGATCAGACGCAGGAGGAAGGGGTGCCAGGGAGAGGAAGACCCGTCTGTGAATAATGATTACGGTCACCTTAGTAATATATCACCATCGGCGAGAAGATGACTTGGATAAGGGTGTCTGTCAGCACAGAGGCCTGACAAATTTCTGCACCACCTCAGATTTCAGTCCCACAGAGCCACCCTCCTCCTCCTCTTTGCATCCGCCCCGCCCCCGCCTCCATAATTGCTTGCTAAGAAAGAAATTAATCCACGTTGAAGGCACCCAAACACGTCTTTGTAAATTGGAGATAGCAGGTTGACCCTAGTGAGTCTTAGAGTGATGACACAGCACGTCACAGGGCCTCACTTCTCACTGATGTGTCCTGCTCGCTGAAGTTACCAGGAAGCTGTAACCAAGGTCGTGTGGGTGCAGTATAGGTGGGCCTGAATACTGGATGAATTCAATTAGTGCCTCTGCAAAGGCGAACGTGAGTGAAATGCAATAACTGGCCCGGACATGAGGAAGGGGCCGGACTGATGCTCTGGAGAGGCTGCTGTAAAATCCGACTGATAGACTTACTCTCTCCTTCGCTCCTTTCTTTTCACAGTTTCACTGGAGTTGGCAGCCTCCCGGGCCGAGCTGGGCCGGACCGTCTGCCAGGCACGAGGCACGAGGCATGAGGCACTCCATTTGTTACTCCCAGAAGGTCACTGAAGAGCGTTTTCAGGCCCTTCCTCAATGTCCGCTTCCGCCCTGCCCACAGAAGTCATTAAGATGAATAGGACAATATGGCTTCCTGGCTGCTGCAGCTAGGCGTGTGTGTGTGTGTGTGCCGCCATGACCTCTGGTAGCTCAAATTAGAGCGTCAGGAACTCATCTACTGCTATCGTCTGATGAGAGCAATATGCGAAGACTGTGATGCATGGGTGTCACACCGAGGTGATGCAGAAGTTGTCTTTGGGTTGAGGTGAAAGATGGCAGATAACTGGGAGTACATGTGATCAGTCAGTGGGAGCAGTGTAGTTACTGTTGAGGACCTTGAGGTCATGACCTCAGTTTTCTTTTCTAGTAATTACCAGGTTTTAGCCTCAACGTAACCAAGTCAAAATAGCTAAATAACTAAAGTCAACATAACCAAATAGAATCAATAACATCCGCATGTAAACTGTTGGTATTCATGTTTAGAATATACAAATTAATAAATAAATAAATATATAGAGTCACATTTTCGAAACTTGAATCTCACATTCAAACTGACACCTATGCACAGACAAAACACTCTAAAAAGTGTAGTTGTTTCTGATTTTACTTTTTATCTTATTTGTTTATAATCCTCTTCACATCCAGATAGGCATCAATAAAAAAAGTCTTCTGGGAAAAAAAGCCTTGCACCACTGCAACATGAATCATTTCATTTGGTCCGAATGGGAGCGTAGCTTCAAAAAGAGTGCTGATGGGGGGGGTGGGATGCATCCGGTGCGTTTTTTGCATTTTCTAGTTTCTTTCTAGCTTTTCCAGGATTACCAACCCTACCTTTAACTAGGTCTGTGCAACATGAATATCTCATAATCCTGATATAGATTTCTTCATATCCAGATAACGATACAATTTGTTACTTGTCACTCAAACCTTTTCTCATGTTAATTGTCTTCTTCCATCTGGATAATCCTTATTTCATGAATTGTGTGTTGTGTCTGGTGTTTATGAGCTCTCCACTGTCCTTTAGTGTCTCTAATCTGCAGCATCCTTTTCAAAGTAATAGTTTTCTCATATATGTTTAGACCAAGTAGCTCTTCTTGAGCTCCTTGTTTTGTCTCGGTCGGAGTCCTTCTCCTATTCTGTGTCACATTCACTCTCCTCCATGTCGCCTTAATGCTAATTTCCTGCCTGCATCCATGTTGCATGGGTGAACGCAAAGTGACTGTGAGAATGAAATAAACGATCATATGAAACCACAGACATTTTTTTCTATCGATATTCTATAATGATTATGATTGTGATTATTATTATGATTACATATTATTATTGTTTGCTCTGAACACACACAAATATCGTGAAAATTTTTGTTTTTAGGGGTTCTACCGACATGTCTAGAGTCATAAGTCAGTCAAATTTACACTATACTACTACGATAGGCTGAATTGACTCTGTGCTGTCAGAATCCCTAATGTCTATCTAATAATATTGACTTAATCAATTTAGAAATAATAGAAAAACTACATTATTTCAACTTTAAACTGCTCTTATCTCATGAGCAAATTGAGCCGATGATAGCCGTTATGAAAAGGAACTGTTACAGCAGCCAGAGCAGCAGGACTGTCTATGACACACATATGCTGGGAGGTGAAGGTGAAGTTTCACAGAGGGGAAGTTTTAAATCCGATGCTCAGACATTGACTCATTCTGGTTTTCCACAGGTGTTTTATAAATTGTTCCACACGATCAAATACTGACGACTGGAACAGGAGTACACGCCAGTATTAGCGAATACATGAAAGAGCGTGTTGCAAAGAAGAATACAAAATCATCTATTTTCTCTTTACACTGGACAAAACCAGCAGGTCGAAGAATTCAACGTATGTACCTTGTTGTCTTTGCAAATATGTAGTGCGCCAAAAGATTCTCACAGACACATTTCCCAGCTCTATATTCAAAAAATCAAGCGTGTCATTTGTGTTCGTGAAGACCAAATGATGTTGTTTTTACCCAGTGAGAGTTTACAGATGTGACCAATGACGCTGTGTATGTGCGTGTGTGACGATGTTTGTCGGTGTGTGTGTGTGTGTGTGTGTGTGTGTGTGTGTGTGTGTGTGTGTGTGTGTGTGTGTGTGTGTGTGTGTGTGTGTGTGTGTGTGTGTGTGTGTGTGTGTGTGTGTGTGTGTGTGTGGGCGCGAAGGAGAGAAAGGAGAGAAAAGTAACAATCAGTAGGTGGTGATCAGTGCTGATATTGTGGCTACAAACAAGTTAACATATGGACACTGACAAGCTAAAAATATCTAGCAGATCAGAGACGTCAGCTGAGTCTGTGTGTGTCAGCGTGCCAGCTCCAGACAAAAAGAGAGAGAGATGGACTGGATGGACTGAATTCATTTATGAATATATATATTATATATGACATAAATAAGTGTAAATTCCTACGTTAAAGCTTGAGGAGGAATACCATTATATGAGGAAAATAAAAGGACAAAATTGCCCCAAAAATCGCCCCCCCCCAAAATAAATTATAGACAATGGACAGAGCAGTAGAAAGTGACAAGCTGAAGTTATGGAATATTTTCCCTCACAGCAAAAGGACAAATGAGTCAGGATACAGAATGTCACAGAGCAGTGATTAAATGTGCTGCTGTCTGTGGTGAACGCCCTGCAACCTTTCCACACCAGAGAAATGATAGAATTTCAGAAACTTTTCTCAGTTCAAATAATGCTTCATATGAGCATTTTCTGATCTACCAACTCCAGGACAAGTGGGCAGCAATACTCCTGCTACCAGAACAGCATGTTTGTCACAAGGTCCTTATCCACAGGTCAGGTTTGTGACCAAACAGGTCGACTGATATGGTTTTATCAGTGCCGATACTGGTAATCGATACTTGGAACAGATATACTGTACATTAAGAATAACACAAAATCCAACACAAAACTAGTGCTTCATAAGGTCTACACACATAGCTGCAGTATTTTTTCCACCCGAATTTTATCAATAAATGTCATTAAGTAACTAAAGAACGGCAACACAACTGTAAAAAAGGTTTTAATAAAAACTGATTTTCTAACTTTCATGACGGCTGTGGTATCACACCGCACTACTTTAAACTTAAATCTAACAAGTGTATATTTGTATTTATCAGCCGTATGTGGTTCTCACATAGGAACAGTGTATATGCTACCTGGTATCCTTTTATCATATATAATGATGATAGTACATGACCACACTGTAACAGACGGAATCAGACATTTCAAAATGAATCGAATTTATCAACAATCTCATTTTTCATGAAATCATGACATTGCTTAATATCTACTTCAATAATCTGCAGGATTGATCATTGGTTGATTCTTACATTGACTGGTTTATTTGTTCATTTATTTGTTGGCGAGAACAGTCTCGGATTACAAAGTGATTGTATCAGGTAAAATAAATTATACTACACGATATTATAGCACAAAGACAAACTGCTATCGATCCTTCTGCAGATACAGTGCACAACTGGAAGAGAGAAGAGACTCCAGGAATAAGCGGCACCATCATGGTGTAGGTGTTACACCGGTGCACTGTAACATGCAGCTACACCTCTCAGAGCTCATTGCTCCGCTCCTTTCTCTGCGAGAGAGCTCTGGGCAGTTAACTAATTACAAAAGCCATCTTAGATAGTTAATGCAGAGTAATGGTGACAGGAAGCAGCACTGGAAATAGCACCTGTCGCCTGGGACAATCGTAAATCCCCAGAGACAGTGCACCAAAACCAACACAAGGGACAAGGGAAGAAATGCATGTTAGACACTGAGGCAGGAAACGTGTTGCACCGGACTTCTCAGCGCTCCACCTCTGGAAATGCCAAGGTGGAGGATCTGAGGATGAAAGTGGCAACGAGCACAACGTTGCAAAGACACTGTGACAGGGCTGGAACCAACATCAGACAATGGATGTGGAGGGAGATTCATGACAGAGAGAAATACACCGAAAAATAGTTTAACAATGTGTAAGTTTGAGCTGTTTCACACTCTGCTGAGTGCACGTTAAGATTTATTTTTATTGTCTTTAGAAATTACATGTTTGATCAATGAGCTGCAGCAGCAATATAACCACCCTGCAAGGAGGCTCACTCAAGTTTCTTGTTTAGAAGATTGTTTCCATCCTGACAATGCCAGGCTGTTGTTTCAGTATGAATATTATACACAACAGTATGGAGAGCACTGTAAACTCACCATGGACCCTGGCTGAACACTGTGTGGATGTGAAGGGATCTTTGAACTGCGTTTCATCCTGCCTCTTGTGCACAAAGAGCATATTTTGGCTGATTGTAATTCTTCATTTAAAAAACAAAAAGAGAAGTTTACCTGTGCAGCATCCTCAGCGGGACACGGCGCCTATCCCCTTGCAGCCAGAAGGAAGAGCCGGGATGCAGCGGAGGTCGGGCCGCTTCTCCACATCTCCCGCGGAGGCTTGTGCGTCCAGGTGTCGGCGGTGTGGAAGTCAAGGGGGCTCCAAGTCTGTGGTTCCTCTCGCGCAGGAGCAGCCAGGTGCGCACAAAAAAAAGCAGCAACAACAACAACATGCAGAAAGGACTCAGTGCGCGTCCCGTCGTGCGCGCTGGGTTCAGTGCGCGGTGGAGGAAAACATAACAGGAGTTCCTCTCAAGTCCACGCGTACCGGAGCGCCGTCCTCCTGCACCCCGCGGACCAGTGTGGTGCGCTGTTGTGGACCGCGGACTGACTGGAGGAGGCTGCGCTGGGAGAACCGGGGCGGGTTCCTGGAGGGCGGGAGGAGGAGAAGGGAGGAGGAGAAGGGAGGAGGGCGGATGCGCCAAAGATGCTCAGCTCATTGTGGAGATTGGTTAAAAGTTTCTCTAAGAGCAGCCGGGAGTCATTTGGTTTCCACATTTCTAACAGGGTCACGTTTATTCGACAGTTCAGGGTTGAGCTAAAAATGATATTATTTTGCTACATGAACATGATTCTGTTCTGATGAAAAGAGGGTTAGAATATATTCTGACAAATGAAAAAGTTAAACATAGTAGTCTGACATGGAAGTGTACTGGTCTATAAGCTTTAAAGGAACCCAAACACCTCATCACCACCCATCCATTATGATGCCATGCCGCCTCCCATGGGTAAATCATTTTCATATATTTTTCGATCCCTGAAATTTAAAATATACATTTCCTGTCTGACATTTTTAAAGATGGGCTTCACAGCAGGTGAAACGTTGCAGGTCGATGTACATCGGGTGTGTTCTGCATACTGTGACATCCTGGAATATACATCACTGCAGTGAGGTGAGAAGTTCAACCACCGCACTTGTTTTCTGTGTGGGAATAAACATTATCTTCAGAAAATGTATGTGCATTTTTACACGAGTGTGTTTGTGTGTGTGTGTGTGCTTTCTGCAGATACAGCATTTTTGTTTTCCCTTATTTTCCCCCCTCACATTTTCTGCGATGTGGAGATGATGTTATATCATGTTTCTCTTAGTCTGCAATCTCCTGATCAAACAGAAGCATGTGTGTGTGTGTGTGTGTGTGTGTGTGTGTGTGTGTGTGTGTGTGTGTGTGTGTGTGTGTGTGTGTGTGTGTGTGTGTGTGTGTGTGTGTGTGTGTGTGTGTAAGAGACAGGAAGAGATTCAGCATTTCAGCTTACATATAACTTGAGTGTGGAATAAAAAATGGATTTCATGTCATATCAACAGTATGTGAGCTCGCGCTCTGATTGCCTGTATCCTCCCAGATAAGCTGTCAGTCTGACACAGCATTTCACTTTGCTGGTAAGCAGCTCAATCTGCCTGTGCAGGGGTCCTGCTGCTTCATCCCACCCTCACGTCACTGAAGGTATCTGAGGAAGGCTGTGTGTCTTTGCACGCCTGCGTAGGACCAGATGGTCCTGCGTAAGAACTTTAAATTATTCAGCCGTCCCACAGCAGATTGAAGCTGTCATGTGTAAGACAACTTGGCCGGCCTCTTCCTGTGCCGGGGAACACCGGCAGATGAGCGAGTGCAGCTGCCGCAGAGATGCTACCAAGTTATGCAACGCCATATTGAAATTTCTCTAATGCACAATTTAGGCCTGGCTCACAATTTACTGCAGCGATGGAATGATTTCTTTTTCAGAGCAGATTCAGAGTGTGTTATGCTTTCACAGAGAGGGATGAGAATCATAAATTATTCACCTGATCCAGCTTTTATGTGTGAATGCTAAGCTTACAGCAGCGCTGGCACATCCAGAAACAAGCAGTTAAGCTTTTTAATAGATACACAGCGTCCGTCTGTGCCGTTCTCAAATGCATCACATTAACTAAGAGTGTGTCAGACACAATTATGGAAATGACTGAAGTTGGACAAGAACCGGTGGAAAGCCATAAAACAAAACATTGTCATAAATTTTCTGAAAGACATCATGTGGATCCTTAGATGTTTAATGTGCTTCAATTACCCACACTGGCCATTAGTGATATTAGAGTGAAGCTTTACTGATGGCAGGGGTCATGATTAGAACCATAATTTAGCAGGATAACTCCCGTCACTTTAACACAGCCATTGACACTATAAATACACGCCATTACCAAATACTGCTGTATAATATATCTCTACATTACGGATGATGTATGTTCCACATTTCAATTTCTCCTCATTTGCTTCCAACTTACACCAGCTGTGCAAGGCTGAGATGTTGTCAAGGTTGAGATGATCTGAACTGAGCGTCACGGATGTGGTGTCGTCTGTATTTTTGTTTGCCGTCACAGTGTGGGTTGGTTGGGTGCTGGAGGAGCTAATCCTTTCAAAACAAGATGAAGAAATCCACTTCACATGGAGCGTGCTGTGTGTATACCTGAGTGTGTGTGCTGTAATCATCCTGAGAGTGGCCCATTAATCCAGTTGGGGGTTGGTGCTTTGATCTGTGGTTGAGTGGCGATACAGCGAAGCTGTCGATCTCACCTCCTCCGCTAAGAAACGCTCAAAATTAGGAAGGAGGCTTCTTATGTGAAATGGGTTAATATCACCTCTTCAGTCGAGAGGCCCGTCCCACTCGTACACAGCTTAGACACGAGGCTCATTTTGAGCAAGAGGTCCAATTTCACATGAGGGCCTCTTTTCAAGAGGAAAACAAGGTGGTTATGTTCTCCACAAAACTACCTCTGTGAAGAGCATGTAACCAATCTGAGATCCTTACTGGGTAATTGCACTTGGTCTTGACTGCAAGTGTCAGCTAATTGCATTCGACTAATTTATATGTGCACATCCACAGTGCATGTCGATTCCAAACAGCAGGCTCTGTTTACACAATCTAAGCTTGTGGTGCAGATAGGAAACATCCAAATCCACTTTCATTAACTCGAGAAAAAAGTTTGCTGCACCAGGCTCATGGCTCAGTAGAATTGTACTTAGTTTCTTAATCAATCATGAGAAGACCATCTGTGTGTGTGATAGCAGAGTGTCGTGTAATGTGTATAAATAAATATGACTCACTTGATAATGAGCCTTTAAATAACAGTGAAATACTGGAACACTAACTTCAGACCAGGTTGTTGTTGGTCAAGAGCACAATCCCATTCTGCTGCCTCAAGATAGCAATGCACCAACAATGAGGCGGCTCAAGGCTGCTCAGATGGGCCCAAGTGCATTTTCTATTTAAACACATGCCACATGCTTGGTGCTGCTCTGTGCCAGGTATAAGACAGAGCCCGTTTGGTCTGAAACCTGCTGTATGATAGTCGAAAGTGAAATTTAAAGAATCAATGAAGGCAACGTTCCACATTTCTTAATAGAAACTGGATTAATTGATTAATGCTGTTCTCCTCATGTCTGCATGAGTTTTCTCCCAAAGGCTCTCAATTGACTGTACGTATGATTGTGAGAGTGAATGGTTTCTGGTCTCTGTATGTGGGGGCGGCGATACGCTGGCGACCTGTCCACACAGCGTACCCCACCTCTTGCCCAATGTCAACTGGGATTAGCTCCAGCTTCCCCCAACGACCCTCAAAGAACAAGCGTTATAGATAATGGATGGATGCATGATTAGTTATTATGATAATACATCAACAACTGAATTTTTTTAAACGTTATTTTAGCCCCTTTGATCTAGACATTATTTGGACCTGGTAACATTTACACCTATATAATTATAGGTCCCTATTTGATCCCAAAAGTCACAAAAATGTTGATACTGAGATGTCTTCAGCCAAAGTATCCGGTCTTTCAGTTCAACATCCACTCATTGTGAACCCAACATTGTAACATTTTTGGTTATTTTTTGGGTACTGACAACCCTTGATTAAGTTTGATTTAAAACCATTACGTTGGCTTATTACAGAAAGAACCTGCAGTGACTTGAAAAACAAGATTTTAAATTGTTATAATAATTGTATTTATTATTTGATTATGTAAGAAGCACAGTTTTTACAAAAAAATCAGTTTTTCTCTTGGAATTGATTAAACCAAAAAATTCATGGCCTTTAAAAATGGGCCCCACCTCTGTCTTGACCCACCACTCAGCCGCTCGCTCATAGCTCTCTCTCTCTCTGCTCCCTCTCTTCTCTCTCCGACGAGCAACACATTTCTGTACACTGTGCACACTACACAATGGTAAATGGTCTGTATTTATATGGCACTTTTCTAGTCACTTGTTCACAAACACTTTCATTCAGTGCATCTATGTGAAGCACTTTCTCAATGAGACCTGTCAGGTAAATTTGGGGTTCAGTATCTTGCCCAAGGACACTTATTTATGCCGAACGGGGTAGACTGCCGACATTCTGGTTAGAGGACAACCCGCTTGATCCCCTGAGCCACAGCGGCCCCCAAAATATAAGTAATATACGAGTAATTCAGGCGGACATGTTGGAACCTGGAGACCAACTCCAAAGATTATGAAGAGTGAATTGTACAGTGTTGCCTACGAGTCGCAACATAATGCCCCCAGCTAAGTACAATGTAGACCAAGTCACTTTTATTTATATAACAAATCGCAATATATGGCACTCTACATTGTACCTTACAATATTCTGGGTTGTGTTTAAGGTACCTGACAAGATTCTAAAATAATAAATAATCCTGTAATGTGTGACTTTCGGGCCATGTAGGCCACTGTTAAGCAACATTTACACAGTCCTGCTTTAAAGGTACAATCCCCTAAATTTGTAAGGGTATCAAATAGTTCCCACAAGTTTCAAAAAGTCCCCCCAAACACTAAAAACTAAAATCTGGGATATGAGGAGAGAACTATAGTTAGTTCAAGGCTTTTTCTCCATCCTTTTTAAAGTCAGTTCAGCAAAGACACATATTGACTTCCACATACATGACAGGCTGTATGTGTCAAACTCGGGGAGGAGTGGGTGCGCTGGGCTCCTGCGGACACAGAGAAAGGCGAAGCTGTAAATATTCATGGCGTGGCTGACAGCATGCAGTGCCTCTCCACTGGCTCCTGTCACTCCATTGATCTCTCATACATGACTTTCACGTCCAATGGCCGCTCTGCCTCACCTCAATCATGTGGGAAGACGTGCCCTTTCTCCCACCTGCTTGATGTCCGTTCCTCCAGGAGACGGGAGCATGCTGATCACCCTCTTCATCCCGGGCTACATCCTACTTGTCATTATGGTATGCACATAGTCGAATTTAAAACAGCTCCCAAAAGATGCCTCCACTGCAAACCCAAACACTTTTGAGCCTCTGCTCTTTAGGAGTTACTTTGCACTCAAGTGTCATAATGTGAGTTTTCAAAGCCCTTGGTTTCTTAAAATCTGCCTTTAACCACCCTCTTCTGTTTGAGCTTTCCCAGAATGCCCTTTAACAAAACCCATGAGACATCTTGATGAATATGAGGACAAAGGACATTTTCTGTAATCTTAGCAACACCATTTAAAATGCTACATGATTGTGGCTGTAATGCATCATGGTCTATTGAAATCTATGTGGAACCATGAGCAGAACATGTGAAAGCATTCTGAACACAATACACATTAGCTCTTTCAACGGTTATGATTTTCTGTATGTTTGTAATTGCTTAGAAACTCTCCAGTAAACCTGCTTTGTTTACATAATGTTACATACATGTATGTCTACATACACAGGAGACAAGATATTGTTTAAGTTTAGAAGTTTAGTGCTGACAAATTCTGTGGGCACTTGCATGTTCAGTATATGGGATTGGTCCAATCATATGCATTTCTCAGATGTGTTAGTATTGTTTCTGACACTAATTGAAATGCTAATATAAACAGATATCGTTTTTGTTTTTAAATTAAATCTCATTATTGTACTTTTACGGCACATGCAGAATTTGTATATGGACAGTGGTGTTTTGTGCCTCTGTAGAATTGAATGCTATATTTGCAAAAGTCATTTAAGCACTTGAATAGCTGGGGCAACATATTGTTGATTTGAAGTAAAGTCAGAGACAGAACTTGAAGAGAAACTATGTTGTGATGGTCCCGCTGCAACTTTTTGCGTGATCACGATAGTGACAGTAGACTCATCCAAAATGTCTTGCCTATGTTGTTGGTCCAGGATAGTTCACGTCAACTCACCAAAACCAGACTGCATCCAACTATTGTCCAACTCCAGTGAGGACGTTCCTGTAAGCCCGTGTCAGCTGACACGGGTTGACCTGTTTAGATGGATCCCCAACATGGGTTTAACCTGCACCAGTGTGTCAGTCTGAATGGTGTTAAAATGACTTGCCTTGTTATTTGGATAAAAAAAAGTGTGTCATTTGTAAATCGCATAAGTCAAGAAAAGGAGAAGTTACTGCGTTAGCTTTGATGTTATAAAACGGGCCATCTACGCCTGCCACCTTGAGGGAGAGCGATTATAGATTCAATATATTTGATGCTTTGGAAAACTTTCATGCCGTTGAATTATATTGAGATAGAGAGAGAGAATTGAAGTGCAGCATAAAGTCTGAATTACAGGTTACAATTTAGAAAAATATTGTCGCAATGTTTTATTAATAATAATGATAATAATAATAATAACCTTTCACGGAGTATTGGTGAGCCATTTGATAAAGCACGTCAACCCAGACCTTTGGGTTATTCTATTATGTCACTGTCTCTGGCTTCCTCATGCTTTCCGTGGAAATGGACAAATGCTGGTGCTGTGTGTTAATTTCTCCTGAGCCTGCACTGATACACAGTTAGCGTGATTTCATCATGTATCTGCACCTTGGTGGTAAACAGCCCCGCTCTCCCCTGCCCCTGAACGCAAGAGCCCCGACTTGTTCCCCTTGATAGTGCCTATAATAGATGCTGGTGTGGGCAAAATAAAAACCACGCAGCTGTTCCGTGGCGCAACTGCAGCCAGTGTGTCCTGAGCATTAAGGGGATCGACAATGACCAGTGGCTTGTTGTGATCGCCCTGTTGGTTACATCTGCAGAAAACCAATGTGCAACAGTTTCAGCAGCTAAATGGAATTCAGCCATCATTCCTTTCATTATTCCCACCTGAGCTCTTCCCACTGTCACAATGAGCTATTTTTTTTTATCAATGTATCTGTAGTTTATAATTTAATTGGTTACTATGGTGAGTTTGATGTTATCATGCCTGATACCATTTTTCCAAAGCTATGAAAACAAAACCCAAGTTGTAATGAACTGTTGTTTTCATTTAAATTCCACAATAGCTTTGTTGGTCATCTGGGACTGTTCCCCACACTGAACCCTGATCCTGCCTTTATTTAAAACTCAATACCATCTGATAGCACATGTACTATAAGGCTAACCTGAGGCGTCGACGTCACCTTATTGCTTCTGTTATCTGTTCGATCTTGTGCTGTAAATAGAGACAAGCTGTGCTCCTCCTGAGGGGAAAAAACAGATTAACATGGAGTCTTGAATCTCATCAGGTCGTCAGTGCTTCGAGTCTCTTTCTACAGACCCTTGATGTTCCACTCTTTGTAGCTGAGGCAGAGCAGATCCACGGTGACTGATATGAGTCAAGTCTGCATAGAGTTCTTGCAGATTTAAGCTTCAACAAGACACAACTTAGACTCTAATATCTGTACTGCCTGTAATTAAGTTCCAGAGCTTATGATCATTGATTTCCTGTGCACAGTGCTTCTTTTCTCAGGTAATAATTACCCATCCACACTGAAAGGGCCCAGGCCCACCTAATTACTTTCATAAGACCTTTGTACACTTTCTTTCAACGTGTATCAAGAAGAAAAATCAATACATTGAAAGAAAAGAACCTGTATTTACTGTTGCTCGGTAGATATATTAAAGATAAGGATAGCTGAACCCATTTGCATGCAGTAACTAGTAGCAGAGCCTCAGAAACGTTGTCTTCCCCTGAGCTCTTGTTTTAGTCGTGCTTCATGAATCCTGGCTGATGTACAGGTGGATCTCAGAGATGAGGGCCCTGGCAGAAAGGGGTTAATAGCCTGTTTGCTGAGAGGATGAAGAAATCTGTCATTATCCTCAGTGAGCCATTCCCCTCACGCTGCATGGGACTTGACTGTTAATTGTCCAGAGCATTCGTCCAAACAGAAACACTGGGAGAACCACAGATGGGGCTGCAAATCGACCCCCAATCATAAGTCTTAAAAGGACTCTTGTCTTTATGAAACATATATAAAGCATTTTCCACTAGGTGTTGTTATTTTAGAGGTGATGATAACAGCAATAGGCTAATTCCTTCATTCATCTGCACTATCCAGTTGTAGCTCTACATTATTAGTCAGATTGTTATACAGGCAGTCCAGTTTTCATGACTGAATGTTGATCAGTTTTGATGCCTCCGTGCCGGAGACAGCCACTAGCTGGAGGCATACTGTTTTCAGGTAGTCCGTCTGTCCCATTCTTGTGAACGCGATATCTCAAGAACACCTTGAGGGAATTTCTTCAAATTCGCTACAAAAATTTACTTGGACTAAAGGATGACATTGTTGTTACTTTTCAAAACACGTTTTTTGCATTGTGAATGCATTATTTCCAGAATGCCTAGAGGGAATTCTTTCATACTTGGACGTAAGGATTAACTGATTAAATTTTGGTAGCAAAAGGTAATGTACATTCAAGGTAAAGTATATTTATGTTTTTGTTGATGTGATAGCCTAAGATCAGCTTGAGAAAATTTCTTTAAATGTCGTACAAACATTCACTTGGACTCAAAGATGAACTGATTAGATATCGGGGGTCGAAGGTCAACCTCACATTGTTGTGAATGAGATAAATCAGGAATGCCCCAGGGAATTTCATTACATCTGGAACAAACATTCACTTGGACTCGTGGATGACCTGATTAGAATTTGGTAATCCAAGGTCAAAGGTGACCTCTAAAAACACATGTTTTTTTTGTTGTTGTTGTTTGCAACAGGCCTTGTCACCCACTGTGGTACACTGAGCATGTCCAGCTGCTCTGAGCTAATTAGGTGTTTGTTCTCTTCATCAAGGCTGAATGGAGAAACAGATGATAAGGACACCTAACTATCTGGGAACTAATGTATGGAAGCATTTTGGATTTGCCTTTCATTGATACCATAGAATTAAGGCTTCAAAATGTAACTGCCTGTGGTAAAATGATCACAAGAAAAAATCTGAGTAAGCTGCCCTTCACAAAAGAGCAGAAATGCATCCATTTTACAACATATTAGTTTAAGATTAGGTCGGAGTACATCTACAGAGCCAGTTCACATCCAATAAATGCCATTGTACCTTGCCCATATTGCAGTAGAATTCTTCTAATGCAGATTGTTTAGTTAAGGATTTGCACCTTCCTCCTCCTGGACTCCAAGAAAGGTTACATCAGGATATGAAGTAAAATTACTTTCTTCAGGAGGACGACAAGGATCGAAGTTTTAGACAACCAAGTATGAAACTGGTTTATGTAACTAAAAAAGCTCAAATCTGTCAAGCATTGTTTTCATATTCGAGAGAATCAATACAGATGATATATAATACATGCTTATGTGTACATAATACACAAGTAGTTCAGTAGTCAGAGTCACACACAGCACACAGACGAAAGCAAAGGTCAACAAAGTCAGCAGGGCACAGAGCTGAGCGCAAAGAAACTTAATGGGGTAGGGCAGCTCCATCGGGGAAAAGAAAGATGGCTGTGCAGCAAATCCATGAGCAGGAGGACACGGTCAGAGGCACCACGGCTGTCTGGTGAAACCAGCTCACAAGACGAAGAAGGGGGGTGTAGAGAGGAAGAAACTTGGCTTGAGAGAATTCGGGTGTTGTATGGTGCGTTCACACCAAACCCAAAGCAAATGTTTGGTGCAATGAGATTATATACAAAGTCAATGCAAAGATGTGAATAGACACACATTTCGCATCACTCGCACCAAGCGACACAAACTGAATGAACGCAATAGATGAAAAATTTGCATAATTTGCTCGAGTTGAAATATCTGAACTCAAGCAAAACTAAATTTTGTGATGTGATGTTGCGAAAGCCAATCAGCATTAAGAATGACACCCACAAAAAGTGTATTTACCTAAAAGTCAGCTTCAGGTAGCACTGGAAACTGCAGTAATCTAGAAGCAGCTCCTGGAGAAGACGGTGACATTCTCTTGGCTGTGTGCGTGTCCAGATGATCTAGGGTTGGGCCATAGGCTAAAATATTCCAATCGGTCACCGTCAGGCCAACAACTTTTGGGTGACGATAAATTCAGGCAGGTTTGTGTTAATGATGGTGTGTGTGTATTGCACAGGTGCGCCGCACATTCCATGCATGTCAGGGAATGCATGGAAGAGCTTGTTGCAAAGAAGAATACAAAATTGCCTATTTGGGATTATTTTGGCTTAAAATCCAGCAAATTGAAAGACCTAAGTGAAATAATTTTTCGTCTTTGCAAAAGTGTAGTGCGGCAAAAGATATAGAAGAACAAAGGTCAGTGAGCAGAGGATGGACTAAATGAATGAATGAATATATATAATATAATGTATAATAAGTGTCAGTTCCTATGTTTATCATTGACACAGTTGAATTCATTTTCAGGGAGACTGACCATGACAAATTAACAATGAATGATATTCATCCAATAGGCTATCTGTTGTTTCCACAATAGGTACAACGGAGCATTTAATTCAGCCAGTAGTCCTTACTTATATTTTCTAAAGCAGAAAGCAAATATTTGCAGGTTGTTTACTCGCGTTGCTTGTGCAAGTACTGCGAGTAATGCAACGTGTAAATTCAGTTTACGTTTGGTGTGGACACAGCTTTACTTGTTCTTTACTGTTGAAGAGTCTGATATTAAAGTTGTCATTTTTATTAATTTCTTTCATATTGTGGCAACACCTGTTGTTTCAACTGAGCCTATGGTTATAAAATAAACTTTAATGAAAAAGAGGTGGATTGAAATGTTAAAGAACTGGCCCCACATCTGTCCCTCACACGAAGGAGCTTGATCCAAGAGCAATAGGCCGATACACCTGGCAACTTCCCCGCTGCTCAAGTAGATACTGTACAGGAAAAGGAGGAGTCAGAAGTCCATTTGTCAACAGTCACAAAGTAAAACTAATCAACCGCTTTGTCCCTGCAGGAGAGAAGATTAAGAGAAGAATTGGAAGGTCACAACAGTGAAGGCTGAGCAGAGTCTGCAATAGGTTTCAGGACAAATCTGATAAGCCTGCAGGATACTGCTGCATTATGGCCACATTGAACTCTAGGGATTGACTTGATAGACTTTATTGGACTTATAGACTGCAGTATATACAAACAGTATGTGATGGAAACGCTGAGGTAGCCTAAGTTGACAGCAGAGGTGGAGCAGCAGTGCAGAAAAAAACGTAAGCATATAAGGGCTTTGCTGCCAGGTTGGTCCCTAAATAAATAATAGTAATAGTCCAGCAAGAATCATTAAAAACAAAAATAAATGCAGACAGCATTATGTTTGTTTCTAAATATATATGTATGAATGTATATTTATAATTTCTAGGAGACAGTGAGCACTAATTTTACACTTTGCTGTAGTGTAATTGTTCCTCAATTGTCATGAACATTTGCATTTTATTATCTTATCAATAATAAACATGAATAATTTAAAATGTTTAATTCGAAATAGACTTGGTCCGACTGTGGACAATTTAATATGCAGACGTGATCTGCCGTCAGCTGCAGGGGTGGAGTTTTAAAAGTCGGATACTTTCTACCCTTCTTTGCGTCAGTGAGCCGACAATAACTCAATTATTTTCTAATCTAAATTAAATCATCTGAGCGAAGTTTCTTCTCATGCTCAGATTTCACATTGCACATGTAGCTTTGTTGGACTCACAAAACTTGAAAAAAAATAATAAATTCCATGCTGAGAAATCCTCCTTTATACATTTATTTCTTTTAATTAGCTTACCCAGCCAGAATTTCTGTTGCCGACTAGTGGAGTGGAGGTGGCTCAGTGAGCACCTCCAGGTGAACCAGGGGGAGGGGATTGGCACAGCAGAGACTAGTTGGCCAATCAACTCTCCCTGGATTCAAAAAGGCAGCAACTGAACTGCCAGAGAGGAACAGAGACACTGAGACACACAGACAGAGACACTCGGAGGAACACAGAGACAATGCTGAGCTGCAAAGCTAGTCACCAGCAGAAATTGCTGGCACTTTAGGTTTAGGTTTATTTATGATTTATTTGTGCTCCAGTGGTTAAATAAACGAAGTTAAAATGCTAAAAAAAACAAATGGTTTGTCTCTGACCCTGGAGGCATCGGCATATGCCACAATAAGGAATCCCATTCTTCATGATCTTCAAGCATCAACATGCATGCCAGTCCTGTTATGGTCTGACAACATCCTCTGCCTATATTGTGCCTTTCATACCTTTTCACAGTTTGTTTCTTTCAGTTCAGCCTAACATGTTCTTACGTTGAGTCTGCAAACCACACTGTCCTCATCAAATTATCACATCCTGTGAATTTCTAAATGTGGACACAAACTGTACTGTGGTTGAATGGATATAGAGAGAATCACCTAAAGAGGAACAGAAGGCCTTAATAATGAAATGGAGAAGTTCAGTGTGCGACTGGAGGGATATTTGCTTGAGATCACAAATAAGGATTTGTGTGGGGTGTCATTTTGATTTATGGGTGTCAAATACACATTAATAACAGCTTTGGTGAGTTCAGGTTGCCTAAAGCTCGCCTTCGCTCTGTGTGTGTTTCAGTGGGGGATTTCAGCTCAGTGGCTTTAATAACATGCATGAATGAATAGGCATTTTTTTAAAGAAAGAAATTTGTTGCAGTAATTTTTTTTCTTCCTCGCCTCTTTCTGCTATTAGGGAGCAATCAATGGCCAATTGCCTTTTTAATTCCTTCTCCGGGATCTTGTTGAAAGTCAGACACACTTCAAGGTATCTGCCTTAACTTCCTCCGCGGCTGCCCCCCCATTCGTGCTCGGCAGTGGGCACGAATAATAAAGATAATGTTCGCTGAGTAATGATTTCCCATTTTCTACTTTCTTGTACTCTGTTATTAGTTAGATCCGTGTGGCAGTGGAAATTAATTTTCTTTTCACTTAGAAGGGACATTACCGTGATTAATTTCGGCATGGAGTGGAGGAAACTGGAGGATTGGGGCAATATGAGGAGTGAAATCAATTTGCTCTGATGTGAATAGAGCCTGTGAATGTGGGGTATAAACAAGTATGAAATTACCCTCTCTGTCTTCACCAATAATAGGAAGAGAGCCTCACTTGGCAAGGCCTCTTTGTGCTGGAAATGTGACCCTCTTTGGCCTTCATTGGATGACAAGACCTTGGAAATGAAATTCTCTCTATCTATCCGCCATTATTTCAATATCACACAGACCACTTGTGTGGCTGGCAACCGTAAAATTAATTAACAGCCAAAATAGGGACAACATTCAGTGATGTTCCTGTTTGGTTTTATATGGAAGCAAACCATGGTTATGGTGGTTTGAACCATACCCTGTCTAATGTTTATTCTGTGGTTCTTGTTAACTTGGCTGCCCTTAATATTTTGCCGCCTGTTGTCTGTCACCCGACTGTCTGCCTTTCTACCTGTCAGCCTGGTCTGGATCATTTGATCTATTAAATGAACTTCACTACAGCAGCCTGTCCATGTCTGCGCTCGGGTCCGCCCTGCTTGATCTTCTATCATCAGACGACGTGACATCTGAGTCATCAAGGAAATCAATGTAGCCTCTTACAAGCATGGGTGCATTAGGCAGAAGTGGATACTGGATATCATGTTCTGCTCATTGCTATGGTTTCTGTGAGCTTCAGTTTATTAATGTGTTGAACACGAAAGATGTAAAATAAAAAAAATGATAGAATTGGATTAAGTAATATAGTCATCCTTTCCAGATGGTATTGGATCACATGGATCGAATTCACAAAATAAAAGAGTCATTTTGTGAGGTTTGTGAGGAAAATGTATTATGATTGGTAATCAGACATTTCATCACTTATTTGTCTGTGGTCCACTTCTGTGGGCTTGTCAACTTTGAAGTTTAATTGATACCATTTAGGCGCAGATGTTCACATTTGAATTTGACTATTAAGATACTGAAAGTTCTGTCTAAATTTTAAAACCCTAAAATTAAATTATATTGTTTTTTAAATTGCACCACTTGAAAGTCAGATGACATACGATCAGAAAGATGTTTTCGATATATATTTTAGTGCAAAAGAATTGTATTTGAACTTCAGCAAAAAGCATTTGTTGTGATAACATTTCAAATTGTTATTCTGATATGATAAAGGCAATGGTTTGACTCCATTGGTTTACACGATACTATGGATCTGCTGACATTAAATAAACTACATTAATGTCATGATTCACAAGCTACTGACCTCATATGAACACAAGATTTACCCCAGACTGATGTTAAAGTCATCCTAACATTACATCCATCCGGTATCAGCCTTTTCTTGATTTGCTGAGATTTACTTCCAGTCACAAGAGGATTCGTAAGGTCCAACACTAATGTTGGGTGAAAGGGTCTGGCTCACAGTCTGTGTTCTAGTTGATCCCAAAGGTCATGAGGGAACTCTGTCGTCAGGGGCAATATTCACATTGGATGAATCTGTAAAATTCCAGATTACCATCCGTACAGAATTTAAAATGTCTTATCTAACAGAACTAAGATCTCAAGAATTTACTGTTGGCTTGTGAAAAGACAAACTCAAGTCTCCTAGATGAAAGCTGAATTAGTTACACATCCCAACCTCATAGATCATTGAGTATATGAGTCATTTGTAGGGATACTGGGCGAAGTCAAAGTCAGGGCTGTGCTGGCCAGTTAATTTATTTTGTCCGAATAGTGTGGTGCAGGGCATTACACATGAGCCTGGTTCAAGATCGCTCTGATATCTTCAGGGACTCATACAGATCTAATGTTGTTCTCACTGATGTTAGTTGGTGCCGGTTGGAAACACAACCAGCTGTGGACTGCTGCAGCTGTTACATTCGAGTTTTGGGCTGTACTTGGATGTCCACACAGACACTCACCAATGATTGGCTTCCGGTCTGCATGTCACTTATAGAGATAGTTCCCCGAAGAATGAAAATTCTCTCATTATCTACTCACCACACCACTAAACCCTTTCTTTTTATTTAGTTAACTATAAAGTCAATCAGACCTTTTATAAAACGATGACAAAAATTCTCACAAAATGTAAATTCCTGCTCATTCTGTTAATCTAGAGTCCATAGACTGGCCATCAAGGCTCATTTGAGGGATTGAACTGAATCGGGTGCTGTCATGCCTCACACTCGGCCTGAGAAGCATGAAGGTTACTTACCATCTGTTACAGTGGGACACTGAAAGTCATCAGACTTGATAGATCAAGATGGATGGCTGAAATCTATGTCCGATCTTGGCATGCTGGGAAGCTCACTGCAGGACCAACGAAGACAGATGAGCACTATTCCGCGCTGATTTTGGGGACACTTTGTACCATTTCTCAAGTGGTCGGAGGCTGAAGGACCGTCAGGGTGGGCAGACTGGTGTCCTTGGCTGCTAGAGCGACTCGAGCTCTGGGTCTTCAGGGATGGACCCACTGACTGATTACAGGGAGAAGGGCGAGATGGGCTGCCAGTGTTTTTCATCAGCTGGTCTGAGACAGAGCATTGATGTATGACGGGAGCTTTCCTCTAACTCTTGGTCTGGTGGATCAATAGTCAGAGAGCTGGCAGAGCTGGGGAGGGATCTCATGTCATGAACGACAAGCTGGTGCGGACAAAGAATGATGGTGGGTGTTTCTCGCGGGTCTGCGGACGCTGGAGAGGGACTAATGTTGTGATTACATATGGAACACAGCAGCCTCGGAAACTCATCATTCCTCAGTGGACTGAGCTACTTTCTGAAGATGGTGAAAACATTTAGAGCAGCCCCTCTCTTTTCTCTTCCATGTTGTCAGTTCGTTCAGCGTGTTGTTCTTTTCTTAGAAATTCAGTTTTTTTTTGTTTTTTTTCCCCCCTTGATCTCTTGCTAAATTTAGTGTGGTATTAAGATCCTTTGGTTAAGTAAAAAAAAGAAGAAGCAATACTTCAATGCACAAAAAAGAAAAGCACATTTGATCAAATGTATTTAAGATATCACAACCAAATATATTAATTATGCCAAAACATGGGGCTTATGAATCTCATACTATTTTTCAATTGGTGTAATAATGTCTATTTACCATTTTACTACTGTGGTGCAGTTGGAAATTCCTAACTGTTCAACACTTGCATAAATGCCAACATCACTTTCCACCATTGGGCCTCAACAATATTGAAACTTGAGTCGTAGTATGGGCAGTGGTGGGTACAGTAAACAGAAACAACTACTTTATAATGACTCAAGTAGAAGTACTCATACACTTAAGTCTCGTAAAAAACTACTCAAGCAGTGACTAACTTCATTAGAATGTATTGCGTTCAAACTGGATATTAAGAGGTAACAACAATGTAAAGTGCACATTGATTGTAATTAACAAAGTGACATTTTCATAACTAGTCAATGCCAAAATACATGCTGTCAACATTCCACAATAAAACTTGAAACTCATCAAATGGACCCACATTTTCTCCCATGACTGTCAGCAGACAGTTACTCCACTATGACCAATAGGAGCAGAGGGACGGTGTTCAGTCGGTCATCATGTTCCTATCTGACTACTCATTCACTGCTGGATAGTGAACTGCTAACCTGGCAGAACAGTCTTGACCCTTGACTCAGCCGGAGTGAAAACAGCGTGGCTCTGAGGATCAACGAGCCATTTAAACTTGCTGACTTTTATCATTTTTACTGGGATGTCGTGAATGAATGCCTTAATAAATCAATTAGATTAAAAGAAACATATCTGTCATGTACATTTAATAGCATATTGGACACTGCTAGTGTTCAACAGGGGTGTCATAACATGGATTGATAGAGCTGAAACACGTTTAATGGGATTGATAGGGCTTTCTTTGATTTCATTACTGTGAATCAGCGTTCTCAGGGCCAAATGATGTGCAACCAGCAGTCAGTGAGATTATGTATCTTTCAGGTCACCTGACTTAATGCCAGCACATCCTTTTTCTGTGGTGGTATTTAAGAACAGTTCTTGTAAAACTATAGTTTCTTGTTACTTTTCAGATTGAGAATTTCCATGAAAAATAGAAATATCTATCCAAAACCTTTTGGTTCTTGACCTGACAAACAGTGTCCAGGCGGCGCTTTTCTGATCTTAACTACTCAAGCCATTTCACTACCAGTCACATTTGGCAACCTTCCAATAAGTGGATGAGACAGTCTAACCTCTGAGCCACCTAACCCGTATTTGAAACTGTGATAGAAAATATACCGAAATCCAAGCAAACATGCAAAAAATGAAAGATGGAGAGTAGAGAAGAGGACCACTTCAACGTACGACTGGATTAAAAAGCAGAGGAATGTTCGGTCCATTTGCTTTGCTAAACAAAAAGGCTACACTTGCCTGGGCCAAAGGCGAAATGACCATCAATCATTGACAATCTGAAGTACACCCAGGCTGAACCTCACATTCCTTGGCAATGAAGGGCTGCGTCAGTCGTCGCTACTCTTTCCTCACCAGAGGACACGTTCGCAGTCTCCTCAGCCAGATTGTGACAACACTCTGTAGGAGTCCAGCAGGTGGGAAGACCAAAAGGTTGTCCTGCCCCAACTCATTACATATGGGCTTTTGGGCAGGTCCTCTTGACATACAGAGGAAACATATTTGAATTAATTAATCATAATATTTTCTAATTATTATCAGTCCCCAGAGTCACCAGTGGTGACACACACTGACATACAGACAAGAACATTTTCTTTGTAATGGGAACACAAAGACCATAGACCCAGATTTCTTAATTTCATAGAAGATAATATATGAACATGTATGGGACTAACCTTTTTTTCACCTTTTGGAATCAGTGTCAGATATGTTCAGAAAATATCATGTCATTGTCATGTGCAAATATTTAACCTCATTTAACATCCATTCCAAAATGTCAGCAATAAAACTTAGTGAGCTCGCTGATTTTCATTCCAACAGTAATCAAGTTTTAAAAGTAACATCAAAGGTGTAATAACCCAGAATTATCCTTTAACATTTGCTAAATAAACTCTTTGTTACTCGTGGATACTGTAAGCAAGGTGACCCAGGAGACACTGTGCACAACTAAATAAAGACATTAATGTCTTAGAGTGTCTCAGTTTGCTGGTCACTGTCCAGTGCAATACTGAGTATCCAATTGGTCTGATCATTACATCAAGAGGAATTAAAGGATAGAAATTAATTACAGGCATGAGTTGCTTCAATACTGCATGCTGTCATATTTGGTGCATCACGTTCCACACCAGCAGATCCTGTCACTTACCTCTCAAGAGTTATTGGCGTCTAACAATTTGAGAGACTCAGGAAATTGGTAGTGGGGCAACAGAGCGTGACAATCAAGATCCATTTCCTTTTACTGTGGCCTTGTATACCAAGTAGCCACAGCACTGTCGGATGAGTCCAGTCATGACCTCAAGAAAAATGGGAACATGAGCCTTGCCTTGTTCGTGTCTCTGTCACTCCAACACTGAAAACCTGCCTGATTTATACTTTTCCATTTGGAGCAAGATGGTAGAAGCATAAAACTGATTCATAACAGATGGTATTTGAAGGAAAGCTTCAGGTTCATGCCAACAAGTGTTGCTGTCAATGTGTTCTCCAAGCACAGAGTTAAAAGGTGAGGACAAATCATCACTGTACAAATTCAGAAAAGTGACAGCAAAATGTAAGTAAGTGAAATTAGGCATATTGGAAAAATACACTGCTTGTTGGATTACTAAAATCATTATAATGTCATGTTTAAGTCAAACATCGTCTCGACAAGTGATGTTTGATTTTTTTTAACAAGAACAAATAGCTTTGAATTTCAAGGCCATGAATGATACGATATTAAGTGATGCTGCCAAAGTTACCATCTACCTACTAATTACACTATTGTCTGCCTGTCTTTCTGTCAGCCTGTGGAACACGTGTTTTATGAGCGATCCGTCATCGGGAACCAGCGCTCAGGAGCAGTGAATGGGGGCGGGGCGCTAACAGTAAGTCTGTCGATGTTCTCACATAAACTACAGCACTGGGTCAAACAGGGGGTTCAAATCGCTGCCAGATCATTTCGATAATTTTATGTTTATGTCACCAAATCAGACTGAGACACACAGCACAGGCGCTTACCTCCATCATGGCAACAACATTCATAGAATCAATTCCTCTTTAGAAATTTCTCTTTCAAGTAAAAGCCCAATGTTCGTTATGGTGCTTTAATGCTTCATATCTGAATAGCAGAGCTTTTATTTTGAAAAGTTATGAACTTGGTTCTGAAGATTGTGTTGATCGCTTAACAAACCTCTGAAATGTAATGTATGAAAATATAGCACCAGTTCAGTAGATGAATCAAATTTCTATAAAAGCCAGATAGGTGAGCAGTAATCAAGTATATTTAATAATATATAAACCAGGTAAACCAGATAGAATGAACACAAATGTTTTGGCGTCACTCTGCACCATCGACTGTTAATAAAATCTTTTTAGACATTGTCCAGCACACAAACAAAAAAGTGGCAGTATAGTGTCTGTCGGAGAAGGACTCGATTATGACAAGGTATATTTGTGAAGTAGCTCCAGAACATCACCACAGGTCAAGAGAACAGTCCATTCCAAACAGGCAGGTTTAGAACAGGCACAGCACTAGTTCTACTAAATTGTACAACTATGTGCACAAACCACAATCAGGGGATGACAGTAAATGTCAAAACACCGAGACGGCAGATGGCAAAGTTTTATCAGCTACACACCAATATCTATCCAAAGTTAGCCATTAGCCACCATAAGCTTGAGTGTGTTTCAGAGTAAGATGACGTTATGTCGGAAAATGGTTACTTTAGTCAGTCATAGCTTTTAGCAATGTAAGCAACCCACGATAATACAAAAAATAAAATGTATGAATGCTGACATATTGTGTGTTTATGCTATTCCTGGTTTTGCTCTCGTGAGCCATTGAGCTCCATTGTTCAAAAACTGTGAACAATACATCATTGAGCCACACTGTAGCATGAGCTGATGTGTTCTTTCATTACAATTAACATGTATCATAGTTGATTTTGACTCAATCCCACACTCATCATACTGCTGCAAGAAAAACTCACCAGAGTATCAGATGTGTGTTTAAATCCGCTGCAGGAAATAGTCCTCAACAAATACACAAATACATTCATCTGGGAATGACAGACACTTGTTTTGGGGGAATTTAGCCTTTTTTAAATTGTAATTGAAATGTGTTCAATAAAAGCCAATGTGCTGGGAATCAGGAGTATTGAGGGACAAACAGCAATGCTTGTGTTGGCTTTTTAATGGGACTTGTTAACAGTCTGGTAAATAATATAGAATATCACCAACAAGACAAGGGTTGATGAAGGAAGCTTGCACTACTTGTGCTTTGTCATTCTTGTCATAATCCATGTTTCTTGCATTTCTATGACGAAGATGTTCAGTGAAATCGTCCAATAAACCTGTTTAACACAATAAGAGCCAAGTTAACCACTTTCATAGGTAATCAGTCCATATCCTGGGACTGGTACATGAATAGATCGCTCCGTATTTGGTTTAACAGCTGAATCCATTTCTGTTTCACGTGAGCATAACAGCCACTTTGAGCAGCTCAGCATCTGCTCAACATTTCTATCATGTTTAGTCCAGCTAGTCCACTGCATAATTCATGACTTTATTTGCATGTTAATTAGCAAAGAGGCCAAGATGTATCAGGCTTTAATTGCTAATGTTGCTGAAAGGTCAGTTCAGTCAAGAGCTTATGACGGTGTGTGACAGCCAATGAGCAAACACAGCAAAAACAAGAGTGAGTGTGTGGAAATGATTCTGGCTCTGCTCTGAGCTTCTGTCACCTGGAGAAACTTCAGAACAGAAGTGGGAGGGGAGTTTCTCCTTCGAGGTAAAAGATTATACTTGTTTTGTTGGAATTTTTAATGATGAATGTAAAAATAGTAGTTGGAATATATTTGTACGAAAATTACTGAAGCTATTAGCTAGTAACACTTACAGTGCACAAAATTTGTGCTTAGTCAACACGGAACAAGTGAGGAACGATTCTGAAACGACTAGAGTTGATGAGTCATTAATAGTTCATTAGTAGTTCCCTAAGCCAGGACTATGATTATGAATTCCATCCTCTGTCCTTAACCCTCAACAAGAGTAAGGAAAAACTACCCAAAAAATGTTTTGGCAAATGTTAATGCATGGAACTTGCTCATGTTTGTCTTTTCACAGGTGATTCTGATGCCTGGGACATAATCCAAACCTCTCACTTCTTTGTGGTGGTGGGGGGATCTGAGAAATATGGTTGAGGCAAAGTCAAGAACATTTTTAGTGATAAATGTCAGTATATTGCCAGTCTTCTAGTTAAAGAGGGAGGGTTAAATGGGTTGCGTTCTGGTATCCTCTTAATTTCCCTTGATCAGCATCACTAATGCATCAGAAAATAATGTGTTTGTAAATGTTACTGTATTTCAGTCAGACAACTCACGTTCAATAGTAGAACAGGTTTAGTGTTTGGTGTCTAGACTCCAACTTAATCACTCCCCCATATGATTACACAGGTATGATGGGAGTGATGAGCAAATACTTGTAACCCCCGTCGCAGCCTGCAGGTGGATGCTGGGGTGGTGGAGGGGCTGAAGCAACTGGTAGCAATACTGCAGCAGCTGCTGCGAGCAAAAGGGGTGATGGGAAATTTCTCTTTGCTTAAATAGACCACCTGATAAGGTGGGTGTGTATTATAGATGGTTGTGGAGAGTGAGGTATGTCACATGATGTTTGTCACTTGATTGGAGCAGCGCAGCTCGAGTTGGCTGCCTGAACTAGCTATATTGTATTGTATTTATCACAATATAAATATTGTGATAAATACACTTTCCACCTCTGATTTGTTAATGAACTTATTGTGATATGATGAGGGACCACTCACTAACTAGTCAATTCGATTTATCACTTTACTTTGGTCAGCAAAAAAATGGGACAAAATTGTGAGGTAATCAGGAAGTAATGTGGTAGCTTTCAGTAACTACACATTAAGACTTGAGGGTAATGGTGAGGTAATGAAGTAACCACTCTGTGTGATGTATCACTGTGTAATGAGGTAATCATAAGGTAAATATTGACTCGATAAAGAAATAATGAGGAACCGTAAGGTAGCATGTATCACTGTACAGCGTGAGTAGCACTGTTTTGATGATGATTTAGATGTTTGATACATCTTCTTCCTCACTTTGGGGAAAAACCTTGATCCTATAATTCCCATAATGCACTTTGTTGAATTTGGTTATGTCACATCTGTTCCCTAAATTTTGTCTTTTTCTGTTTTGCACATGTTCAGTTACTTAGTTTCTTCTTCTTTTGTTACTTACCCATGTGCCTCAATTGAAACAGCATCACCTGTGGTCTGCTTTCCCACTCCCTGCTTATTACTTACCCCGCCCTCATCAGTTTAATCAGTGACTTGTTTGTTCATGTATTCAAACCTGATGTTTTCTTTACCTCGTGGTCCGCTCGTCTTGTAAGCCTTTCAGCCTCCTTGCGATTTCTGTATGTCCATGAGCAAACTGTGTTTTTTCTCCCTCTCTCAAGGCTCTGCGTTTTTTGATACATCCACCTGAATCTGATTGATCACCTATGAACCAAACCAACGTTTATGTAAAGACTGTATTTGAACTTTTACCCTGCCTGAGTCGTGCACTTGAGTCCTCCACCTGGCCCCGGTGTTGGCAGGAGCCTGAAAACATCTGCGTGGGGATTACATTTGACCTTTCAAATGAACTGTAATATATTATAATTACATTCAGTCCCTAGTAATGGACAACCTCCAAAAATACTGACTCCTTCATGTCATTTGACACAAAGCAGACCCACCCTGCCTGGTTATACAAGCTTCCTATTATAAACCTGTATTCTCCTCGGCCAGATGACATGATCAGGGTTATTTTCTCAGACTTGATCATGCATGTGTCCACATTGTTGTAGAAGTTTGAACACAATCACTGAAGCACAGCCTACTCAGCTGACGTCCTCTGACACTTTCATAATGTACCATTACATTCATTCATTTATCAGTGGCCTCCACACCGATCAACTTTTATTAGCAGTTTAAAATAAGTTCAATCTTTTTTTCAGTCGTACACAGCCCCTATACTTGCCCCACTGCTCTCTCTCAAACACAAATGCAAACACACACAATGAAAACCTGTCTGTCTCGAACAACAACCTTTGTGTTTGCAAAAGGACCAGTGAAGTGAGATCCAGGGCCTGTTCTACGAATCGAGGTTACTGGCTTATCAGAGTCATTTCAAGAGTAACTTTAGCAGTGTCTCAATTCAGGGGCAGTATCCTTCAGAGGACCCGGTCTACGCAGCCGTCGTCGGCCGCGTAGACTGCGTCTGCCGAACTGAAATGAGACTAGTCTTCTTATAGCATCACCAGCTTGTCCCGCCCTTACAGCCGTCACCCTAGCAACAGAACTATGGATGAAAAAGTTTGGTTGATTATAAATGTTACAAGATGTTTTTTTTAAACATGTGTACCGTTAGATGTTCGTTTGAGTACCAAAGTGGATGGCTGGACACATTTTTCGTCCGCATTTGGAAGAGCCTTCGAAGTGGGACAGAATACTTGTGACGCTGTGACGCGAGGTCTTTAAATGCAGCCTCTTCGTGATTACCCGTACCATGAGAGGTGGATAGGTTTAACCTGAGGTATGCTGTCATGGCAATTTACACTGCAACTGCAATTCCACAGCTCCAGCATTCAGGTATTTGATCATATCTTACTTTAACTGGCACGATTAGTTTATTTCGTCCTTGATTGTTCTATTTATTCTAATGTTTTGAGCAATTAAAGACATATGAGATGCTAATTAAAAATACTGTTCCCTCTGGACTGTAATTTGTGCTATATTTGTGTTACTTGTTACATCATTCTAATTTGTGCCAAAAAAAAGCAAGCAAACATATTAACCATGAACTATATGCTTTTCTCCCCAGAGGATTTTATAAGAGATGTGACCCTGCGGCTGTCTGCACTTTTTACACTGTTTTAAGATGTTCTGTTAAAATATATTTTTTCTTTTAAAGTAGGTCGGTGGTTCAATCCCTGTCTTCCCCATTCCACATGCCTAAATGTCCTTGGGCAAGATATTAAACCCCAAATATAGCCCCATGTCAAAAAGAAAGGTGCCACACATAGATGCACTCTATGAATGTGTGTGAGAGGTAAAAACTGTAGTGTAGAGCGCTTTGCGTGGATATCAAGACTAGAAAAACACTTTATAAATACAGACCATTTACCAGTCATTTGATCCTTGTGGGCTTTATGTGTCCATGAACTACATTCAGCATCTAGACATATTTTCGACCTTTTCTACTATGGACACGCCTTTCGCTTCTTTGATCAATGTTTACAAAGAGCAACACAGAGGTGGAAGCTTCAGGTGGATAAAGACCGATTCAGATGTTTTAGATTCTGAAGGACTTTTGAGGTATCTTTTTGTGGATCTTATTGTGGCTATGGACTTGTGCCTTATTTTCCTTCACATCTGGTTTTGTGTATCTGTTGTTTGCTTCTTGTGTATTTTTTTTTCAGTTTATTTTTTTTCAGTTATTTCCTGTTTTATTTTGGATCTTACCCTTGTGTCTCATTTTAGTGCACTTACGTCCTGACTTTGTTTGCTTTCCCTCCCTCGCCTGCCCTAACTTGATTGTTTCCACTTGTGTTTTTAACGGTTCGTCTTGTCACCTTCCTGTCAGAGTTCCAGCAGTTTCCTTGTTGTTTTGACCATGTCTTTTTGTTTAAGTGTTTTTAGATTCCTCTTCTTCTGTGTACTAAACCCTTCAGTCATTTAAGACTCTTTTGTTAACTGTCCTCAACTGTGTCATCTGCATTTGGGTCCTCAACGTGGACGTAACAGATAAAGAAGATCAAGTGGATCCAGTTTCATTGAGTATGACTTAGCAATTGAGAAACTGTAATGATGAGAAGTAGTGTCAATTCATCGAATGTTTTTATGTTATATCCTGATTTACTGCAGTTGAAATTCCATTTATTTCTGAAATTATTACAGTTAGAATAAAGTAAACTGTTTTCTCGTACATCTTCATATTAAAAAATAAACATTCAAGAGTACATATATTATATTAATATTATTTTACTCTTACTCTTTACACTTATTTTCTATGTGTTGCCAATAAGCCTAACTGCCACAGTGTTAAATTTCACTGCTTCCCTAAGCTCTTCATCTCTTCTCAGAATCAACTAGTAGTCTTCCTCTGGTGCACAGGTCCTATGCAGCAACTCTCGGCTTGCACTGCTGAACATGGATAGCCCACATACTCCGATTAATTTAACACTTACTCAGCTGACCAACGTCTTAATCACCTCTGTAGTACTGTTTAACACAATCACAGTAGTTATACTCCTTTTCTCATGGGGTTCCATCAAAGTGGCGAAACCTATCCCAGCTTGAATTAGCTTCAACCTCCTCTTCCACAGGCTCAAACCATTCTACTGGATGCTGAAGTGTCCTTGGGCAATATACTGAACCCCAAGTTGGCCCTCATAAAAAAAGTGCTGCTTATAGATGCACTGTATGAATGTGTGTGAATGGGTGAATGGCAATAACCTGTATTGTAAAGTGCTTTAAGTGGTCATCAAGACTAGAAAAGCTCTATATAAATACAAACCATTTACCATTTACCAATGCCACAATGCAGCCGGGCCTAATCAAGGCCAATTCTAGCCAGGATGTAGTAAGCCTTGTGTTGGGCATGTGCATGGACTACATAAGAGGCTACAATGTCCCCAAAAGAGGCAAAAACCTGTGCAGTGTTATTACATTACATTACATTTCATTTAGCTGACGCTTTTATCCAAAGCGACTTACAATAAATGCATTCAACCATGAGGGTACAAACCCAGAACAACAAGAATAGAGAAAGTACAATTTCTTCAAAAAAGCAAAACTACAAAGTGCTTTTTTTTGTGTTTTTAGTTTGCGGCGGAAGATGTGTAAACTTTCTGATGTCCGGATGTCAATGAGGAGCTCATTCCACCATTTAGGAGCCAGGACAGCAAACAGTCGTGATTTTGATTGCAGCGGAGCAACAAATCTCAAACCACACTTTACTAAAAAAGGAGTGAAGCAGAAAATAGCTGACGGATTGATCGATTGCGTAAATTGCCTACGACAGATGATTACAGCCACATGAGAAAAAGGAAAAAAGTTACGAATAGGGAGTGAATCTTACAATGTGAGCTCAATGGCAGAATTAATATTTGAAGCTGCAGAATTTTATTACAAACTATTTTCACATGTGGCTCTTCCTCCACAGCCTACATTGTTGTGATTGTAAGTTTAAATGATTAGTCAAATACTCCTCAGTATCGAGGATCAAAAACTTGACATTGAATTATAAAGAAAATACATTTCATCCGAAATAGGTAACCAAAATAATTCCTTAATAGTGTGGCAGTTTTTGCAAGACTGCATATCCAATAATAATATCAAAGGCCCTGTCAGGAGAAACTCTGAGGCCTGTTGGGCACTGGAACCTTGACTTCAATGGCCCAGATGCCATTTCAATATGTGCCGTGGTTTTGTGTGCATGATTGAAGGTCTCTTGCATCTGTTGCAGGGTGTGTGTAGGGGGTCAGCAGATAAAGCATGTGGGGTAGACCTCAAGCTGAACTCCGTTGAACTCTCCTGCATATTACAGTCTGGAATATGGTGATGGTTCAGGTAGGTTTAAGACACCCATAACATTAATGTGTGCTTGATGTCATACAGAAAACCAAATCCTTCAAATGACATACAAAAGAGAAAAAAGTACCCCCCCCCGGGTAGTAACAGTCTCTTACCTCGAGCACAGCTCTGGGACATTGATGCTTGAAATATCCGAGAATCGAGGACAGAGCCCGGCCTTTTTGCCTCAATAATTCATATCAGGCATCTCTCCTCACAGATCATCTGACGGCACAGAAAGCCAATATCAATGATGTGACTCACGTCGCTTGGTGGAAGATTCATTTAAAAGAGCTCAGCATGACTAAGAGGGGTTGATGCAGTTATTCTAAATATAAAATCCTCTTCAGGATTATATGAATAATTGTCTCACATAGAAGAATATGTTGAACTTTGGGCAGGCCTAGCAGCTAGCCTACACCATACTGCTATAATATATTGATTAGAAAATGAAATACATGATTTTGTTGTTATGTTTGTGATGTTGCTCGGTTGCTTTGTTTGTCGTCTTGCCAGTGATGTGGGCTCAGATCAGCAGGTCGATCAGGGAGAGTGAGAACAGGTTTGCATGATCAGGTCTCGGAGAAAGGAGGAGCTGGGCAGACTCAAGGTGACAGATAATGGGTGAAGTATGGTGGTCGGATTACCTGTGACCTATTCCACAGTATGTCTTTATGGCACTGCCGGTTGTTGCTATTGAAGAGCTGATTGTGCTGTTACATTTAAGGTTACTATGGTTTTTCAGATAAAACGCACAGTAATAGTTTCTATTGTTGACCCCCTTGAAAGAATGACATATGGCCATTGCAAAAAATGCTTGATGATTCCTAATGTGACACAGCTAAAAGGAAAAGAAAGTCCAAACTCTTTGTAAAGCCATCTATCCACCCTGACCGCTAAAACCAGTGTCACACAAAAAATTACAAATGCACATAAACACCAAATTGCCTCGGGCTGTAGCTTCTTGACCTAGCTGTTCATTAGATACTGTTGTGTTAGTGAATGTGGCAGTACGGTGGGGTGTCCTTCTCTCCCAGGCTGTAAAGCAGTGCGGGGGCTCATCAAGGACACAGACGCTCCATTCAACACTGTTATGTCGGAGTCAGAAAATGGCTGTGAACCTTCGACGGCTGGATGAATGCTGGGATATCCACTTAAGGCTCAGCCAATCTCTTCTTTTTGCATATCGCTGAAACATCACTTAACATTTCACCTCGACACTTCAACTTCATAGTGTTATAAAAGTGACACATATTGCCCACTAAAGGAAATGGGAGCATGAAATGGATCATAAATCGTAACAAGCGCCGCTCTCTCCTGAAACATGCTGATGAGTTCTTCAACTTGGGTCCAAATATTATGACTCGGCGAGGATGTGTGTGAGCCACCAGCAATCAGCCAAAGTGCTGATCGTTAACTGATTTACTAAATACATAATGTTGTGTTGTGATTGGACATTGTGATGGGATTGGGAGGAAGGTGACGGCGACCCCTGAGAGTAAAAGAACCACTGTATGATATATTTTTACCTTCTTGAATAGTGTTTGTGGCGGGGTCAGGGTTAGGTAAGGGGCAGGGGACACTAGAGTTCGAAAGTTCACAGGCAACATGCTTCTGTTGTTGCCTCGTGTCATTATCTCTTTTTGCCTGAGAAAAAGAACAAAAATAAAGAAAGAGATTGAGAAGGAGATATAACGAGAGTATCCTGGACTGTCTGGTCCATTTGTGGAGCCGAGGAACAGATCTCAGGACAGTAAAGCAGTATGTGTATATTTCTATGTTCAGGATGTATAATAATGGATTTATATGTGTTAAAGGGGGAAGAAACCACCCATACCTCTTGCTTAGATATTTCAAAATTTGGTTACCAAAAGAAATCTGTATTTGAAGAAGGAAATATAAAATATTGATCTGTTCCTACTGGCTACTAGAGGTTACCTGCACAAGGTTAGACCTGGGGTTGGGGTCAGGTAGGGGTTCAGGGGAAGGTTTAGGGGAAGGGAACTTTACTTGTGTCCTATGGAAGGTCACGGGAGGTGCACTGTCTGTTTTAAATTAACTTTGATAAAAATGATAAAACTGGTTGTTAATTAAATAAAGTACTGCACACATAAACAGTAAAGACAAATACTAAGGAAGCCTGTTTCACTGTAACTCCCCTCACATGACCACCTGACTTGAAGTACAACTAAATCTCCTTCTCTCTTTCCTCTTTGTCCCCGTATCTTCCATGACAAAAAGAACAGTGAGAATGTAAAACATGTCAAACTCATCGAATGGCGCCAGACATGGTACTGTTAGTCATCTAGTCAACTGTGGTCTGCTAAAGACTACTAGCCTACTAATTAGCAGCATTCTGACAAAAGAGACATGGTTAACCGAAGGTGCCCGAGATTTTTATCAATCAGATTTGAACCAATCTAGTACTGACAATACCATATAACTAATTAATGAGTGAGGTAGCTATAGATTTCATTTTATGTCCATTAACTAGGCTACTGTTAGCTGACCAATCATTTTTCCTGTATAGGGCGCTCAGTTTGCTTTCATCATTGACAAAATAAGTGGAAAGGCGGAATCATGTTTTTACGTGACACAAACAGGATTTAGATTTTGGGTTAACAGATGTGTATTCAGAAGTGTGTCATCCAGACTGCCATAGCGTTACAGGCTTGGGCTGGCCTTGCAACATCAGGACCACAGCTATCACCTGCTGGGGTGCAAATGCATCTTGGCACAGCACAGGGAACGTAGACTAACCCAGGCATACAGAAAAGCTTTTACAGTAAACTATGAGGGAGGACAGAGTTTTAAAAAATGAAGCAAAAGTGAATCAAGGTAGCATGAACAGGCAGGAAATATCAAGGAACAATGAAGTAGAAAGAAAAATCAGGAAGTAAACCTCAGCAGGGTGTTTTACGGTGCAGGGAATTATTTCCCTAAAGAATTCAGACCCAAAATACAAAAAGAAAAGACGAACAACATGTGGGAAGTGTTCCTCTATGAACCACTTCCTTGCTTTCCAACAAAGAGCTGGCGAATGATAGAATGGATTTGCCAGCAAATGAGAATCAGTGATAAAGGCAGAACAGCAGAAGCTAATTGAGTCCAATCTAGCAGGCTGGATTCATTAAGGGGCAGGGGAGAGCACCTATCGATCGGGACCCTAAAGATCTTTCTAACTGGACAACAAGATTGGTAACGATTGGAATATGGTGTCCACTGTCGCTGACCCATTACAGAAATAAATCAAAACGTGAACAACACATAGACACTTTGGAAAAGTTTTAGTCCTAAATTAATATGAATAAAGCCAAATTCAGGATGTTATCAAGATCCAGACTTTATTTCTTGAGATATTAATACAAATTTGGGGAAAACTCTATTTTGCAATGTTAAATAAAAGTTAGTATTACTATTATTATTATTCATGGACCTTTAACCAGACATGCCACTTAATGTAATGGCTTCTTCCTTAACCCACGCTCCATCCCTTCACCAAGTTTGGGGCAAATCAGTTGGCATGGAAGCAGAGGCCTTGATGAGCAGGTGCACATGAACATTGTTGGCTTTTATTGTGGCTGTGGTGAAAAGTTCAGTGTAAAGGATGCCTTTACATTAACATATACATATGACAGACAGCAGCCGCAGGTGATATAAGATGATAAAGGGTGATGATGAAATAAAGATGGAATCAGTATTGTAAACTTAAAGTAAACATTTATTTAATCTCATTTTCCAAATCACAACCTTGTAATACTGTTAGATTGTTGGGTAAATCTAAAAAAAAACGTGTGTTTGCCTGTGTAGCTTGAGTGACAAATGACAGCAAGTGAGAAGGACCTGGTTAAACTCCTTCTGCAAAGTCTCGCTCATTAACAACCATGATATTGAAATGGCTACATGTCACAGTTTGATTACTTGCTCAATCATGGCCATGGGGACATCCATCCCCACTCTCACTCGTAAACGGTAAATGCATTGTGCACTATATAAATGTTTGTAAAATGTCAGTCAAAGGTGCATACACTTAATTTTAATTGTTTATGTGCAGAAAGATGTTCATGATTCAGAAATTTAAATAGAGTACCTATGTTTTGAAGGAGCAAAAATTAAGGTAGGATAAACGATTCTAATCCCAGGTCAGCCGAGGCATTTGCATGTTGTCCCCATGTCTGCGTGGGTTTTCTCTTGGTTCTCCTCCCACATTCCAAATAATACAGATTGGGATTCATTTAATATGGAGACTGGAGGTGTGAATGTGAGCGTGGTTGTTTGTCTCTATATCTTGGCATATTTCTTTTGAATCTACACATAATTTTATGCATCCAAGTCCCTGGTGTCTATAGGAGACCTCTATTCAGTTCAAAGCCTCTGCTACAATACAAGGCTAATGATACACTCAGTTTTAAATATAGTGCAGTCACAAAACATTTCAGGACTAAAAGCTGCTTTTAAGTTAAAGACCCCCTCGTCACTGAGACCTGCTCATACTCGGGCAATAATCCTCATCACTTCAGTGTTTTGTAGAAATACATAATAATGACGTTTCAATCCAATTTCTGATGGTGAGTAGTTAATATGGACTCAATCCAACACCAGAGATCACAGGTATACATTTATAAATACAGATTACCTCAGCCTCAGCAGACTGACAGAATTATTCATTAAAGCAAAAATGGTGTTCTTCAAACCTCCAATTAGTTTGACAGTTCATTAATGCACATTAAATAATCACCAGCTAATTCATAAATAAAGGTACCTTCACAGCCTTGGGCAGATTACCCGGTAAATCGCTGCTTTATGTAGAATTACCACATCAAAGTCTGATCATTTGATGATTATCTAAATTTAAATTAATCTCTCCCCGTGTTCCTGTGTATTAATGAATATTTTACTACATATTCACACAGATCAGTCACCTGTCAACCAGTCACTGTAGGCATAGTTAGGAAGTGCATTAATGAAACATATCATCCACAGCAACAGAATCGGTCTTGCTTCTAATTTTAGCTCAGGGAGTTCTCTCTGTTCCTTGCTATGAGTTGCTGTCAGCAGCTTTGTGAATAGGCCTTAAGAGGAAACTCTTTCTGGGAGCTTTTCATTCAGGATGTGAGATAAGAACCTTTGTGAATACGGGTCCTGCTCCAAATCATCCCCAGCTGACACCAGAATATCTTTCTCGAGAATTTTGTACGAACCAACTAAAGATGACAACCCTCTGGGGGTTACAATATTGTTAGGTTGAGATCACAGCATAAAATGTATCGGTGCTGCTGTTGTCTCTCAAAACAAACTTTACTTTGCTGCCGCTGACCTTATTCTACTTCCTAATACCCTGCCCCACTGCTTTTGACCCTCATGAATCGAAATATTTCTGGTTTAAGTCCTGTTCCATAACCAAAACTTCAAATAACCAAGTACACCAAAGTACACAAACCAAAACCAGGATCTTTTTCTAAAGCACACAATGCTCAGTAGTTTTTATGGCGAACTTGATGGCGAACAACTGACATTAATTAGCCTGTATGCATGAGAAGCTATAAAATAGTGTTGTACAAGCAAGGAAACACATCAAACCTAACCAAGCACCTGAGTGACGGACAGCAAGACCTCCTTTAGTAACGCAAAACATGACATGTTGGTGAATGGGATAGCTGGCTGGCTATCTGTAGGATGGTGATTGGCTGTTAAATTATATGAAATACGTTATGTTAGTGTATCTGTAGCATAACATCATAACGTTCAAATGTTTATTGCAAAAGGAGAACATTTTAGTGTTTGGCGTCTAGGCTCCGACTTCATCACTCCCCCCCGATATGATTACATAGATATGATGGGAGTGATGAGCAAATACCTGTTACCCTCCCATCAGAGCCTACAGGTGGATGCTGGGGTGGTGGAGGGGAGCAAGGGGAGTGATTGGAAAATGTTTCTCTGCTTAAATAGACCGCCTAATAAGGTGGGTGTGTATTATAGATGATTGTGGAGAGTGAGGTATATCACATGATGTCTGTCACATGATTGGAGCAGCGCAGCTCGAGTCGGCTGCCTGAAGTAGCTCACGAGTGTCGCTTTATTATGTATCGTAAAAAGCTCGACAAGCATATTAGAAAAAGTGAATTCCAAAACAACAAAGAATTAAGCTACAGTTAGCTGGTCTCATTTAGGTGTTTTTTTTTAAATGGATAAATAGCTTAAGCCTACCGTTACTAGCTACTACTTCTAAAGAGCAGTGGCTGGAATTGGCCTGTTGTTAAAATTAAGCAATGTGGAACAAGGTCGAGCATGTTGTTCGCAAAGGTTGGTGTTTCCATCCCTGGCTCCTCCAGTCCGCATGCTGAAGTGTCCTTTGGCAAGATACTGAACAAAATAAATTACTTCAATTAGAGTTTGACTGTGACTGTGCGATGGAAAATTGCAGCAAATAATAGCATTTTATGAATGTGTTTGATTGGGTGAATGTGACTTGTAGTATAAAGCGATTTCAGGGAGTGCTAGAAAAGTGCTATTTAATCCTGGTAATCAATCTGTGACATGTATCCAGAGACAATTCAAAAGGAGACTAACCAGGCCCATCCGACTTCCTGTGATCTGTCGCGTGAGTTACACAAGGCAATCAGAACATGTGACTTTACGATGTTGTTTTCTGTTATTATTCATTTACAGTCAATGCATTATTACTGGCATTCAAGTTTCATGTAAAGCTGAAGAATTGCTCAGCTTCTTAAAATGGCAGCATTAAACAAAGAGGTGACTGATGGCAGGAAATAAACCTCAGGGGTCAGTGGCCCGACACCGAGCCAGCCTCTCTGTCTGTGTAAACTCCAGCGGCTGCAGAAAGAGATGGATCCACACGGCCGCAGTCTCTAAGGAGGCCGTCATTGCCATGGAGCTCAACCTCCCTGAGACACCTGATCTGAATCCAATCACGGCGGCCGTCTGTGTGTGCTCTTTGCGAACGCCAGCCGCCCAAGAGACCGGCTGCTGCGGGTCCCTCTGTCGACATGAATCTAATGCAGAGCCATCTCGGCCTCCTGCTGCCGAATGACACAGTAGGACAGTGGTTCCCCAAGTCGGGGCTCACAAGACACCGAGGGGGGGTGTTTGTGTTGCAAGATGATTTCCAGTAATAATAAAATAAAATTTGTTCCAGCATATGTTAGCTATAATTGTTACAAGTTCAATTTAAAAATAAAACCATGCACGTAAAAAAGTATTTCGGCAGCTCCTACATTTTCTTTGTCTCCATGAGGTGATAATAACAACAGCATCAGCTACACGTCAATTTACTGTACCACGATAAACATTGTGTCATTTGCATTAAGTTAATATATTTTGAGGAATAACTCACATCAGTATCCTACACTTTGAATGTAGTGCAGGTTGTGTGTTGTCTCTGTCACCATTATGGGTTGGGGGCAGGTGGTATTTTGTAACAGTAGTAACAATGGGGTCTTTTCCAATGCACAATGCTGATGATAGCTTGCTCTGATCAGAAAGTCAACAGCATATCTACAGTTCAGTAATCACCATATGATATCTCATTTATTAAATCGCTGATGTGTTGATGTTGGAGGCCCAGAATATTTCTTATCTAGTCATGATCACGTCCCGGAGTGTCTGCCTTTCATCTTCGAAGTAACAGATCTCTAGTGAGCGATCAAGAAAACCTACGGCTGGCAATAGCTTCATGTTACAGTATAAGAGTGTTATCAATCTTTTCATCTAACACTGATCGATAAGACAAATAAGATCATTTTAAAAAGGTCAATCTGTTCTTTCAAACCGGTTCTGATCAAATTCAAACAGAGCCATGCCCCCCAAAGTGAGTTATTGTGCCCCCCCCCCAGTGTTGTGCATGAACGCGTGCATATTTTTTGTTAACTATGAACTGAACAATCAGTTTACAAATGATGAACGTGTTTTAGTTAACGTCGTATCAGGCCATCATGTGAAATACCAGGAGTGGGCGAAATGTGTGTGTGTGCGTGTGCTCCCAAACAGCACACACACACACACACACACACACACACACACACACACACACAGGCCCCTGGGCTCCGCCCCCACTCACTCCCTCAGAGCAACACACGCAGTGAGATCAGAGCTCGTTCACGTGAAGCAGCCAGTCAGTGTCTTTGTAGAAGAACAGTGAAACACAGAGTTTCTCTGGTCTCAGCTGCTCAGTGATCAGAGCAGAAGCTGCAGTTGGTTTGAGACCGAGCTGGACTTTCTGTGTCCTCCTCCACTCTGCTCTCACTGGAACTAATAAACACTCATCACTAGTTATCAGGACCTGATCAGCACATGAAGGAACTTAGTGTTTGTTTGATTCGCTCCAGAGTTTATGAGGCTGCATTTAAACATCATGAAAATGACTCGTCAACATTTTGTGCTCAGTACAACACGAGACGTGATGCAGAGTCAGGACTCAGTGTTAAAATGAGGGGAGCGACACGCAGACATGATCCGACTCCATCGATTCAGAACTAAATCTTAAGTTTGTCACCGAAATCATCCCAATCAAAAATGGAACAAATGAACGTGAACTAGTTCATTTTAAGTGTGAACTGCCACAACACTGCCCTAATGCCCCCATTAGATTTGTTCTGACGCCGACTCTGAACGCAAAGCAAATTGTACAGGTCTTGGTCTTTTGTAAATTGGAGTATTGCAAACCTATGCTCAACACAAGAAGAAAAACCACAACAACAACAACAACTACAACAACAAAGAATTGTCAGTAGATGGTGCACAGTCCACTATGCTGCTTCTCATGGATTCCCTGTTGATGAGTTTGAGTTTCTGACAGAGATAAATAGGATAATTCTCAAAACCACAAGGGTCATTTTTCCCTGCTACTCTTTATTTATTTGTACGTCATCTCCTGGCTTGTGTACAGCATGTTAAACATCGGGGTGGCAGGGCTTTTTAATCTCACTGTGCGATGTGTCGTCACTTTGAATGTGCTGTTATTGCCTCTATTAAGGAGATGAATGAAGAGAGGAAATGGGCCTGAGGGAAACTTATTGGGCCTCAGTTGTTCATATCTCTGTCAGGGGCCAGATGAGATGCACCAAATGAAAACCAAGCCCAATATTTCACTCTGATCTGCGAACGCCTCGGGTGCACTTGCATTCCGCAATTGAGAGATTAATGTCTGTCATCATTATCATTTATTGCGTTAGTGGGATTGAGATGGCGGGCTGTGGGTTTCGGTTCATCTTTTCCTGCACATTATCCCGACATTTATTTATTTTTCCCCATGATGAGAAAACAAACAGAGCGTGAGTCCGATTGCCTGTGAACAGCAGGGATTTATAAACAGTCATGACAAACTTGTGCGAAGATGACAGTAAATACCATTCGTCTTCATCGCTGCAGGTAAAAAAAAAAACTGAGTTCAGCTGAGAGGCGATGAGACTCAGCGGAACACACAAACACGCACACGCACGCATCTCATTCCGGATTATATGCTCTTTGTGTTAATCACATAGATTTATTCTAAACTGCAAATATGAAAGAACCGTATTATATTATAGTACTGTGACTATTTCTATCCATACTCTGGTATGTAAGTGGCTCATGGTGATTAATGAGGCACTCAACTTCCTACCTGCTCATACTGGACTGGGAATAAAAGAATATCATCTCTCTGAAACCAGTTTGTCTTGGGTCAAACATACAGAGTGATGGATTGCTCTTCTACAAGGCACACATTAACATGGTTTTAAAAAACATTCAGCGAGATTTCCATAAATGCAATCACACCCAAAACCAGAGACACTTGCTCGTTGTCCAGGTTGCTGGTGTCAGCAAGTCTGCGTGTCTTTGAATGCGACATCACATTCTGGTTCCTTTCACACTCTGTCTGGAGGAAATATTGTGATGGTAAATGGTGTTTTTACATTAGCAAGCACAGTGGCTGTCAGTGACAATGTGTACCTCCATTATGCTCCCAGTAGCAGGAGAAGTAGTGCAGAGTTATAAAACACACTCATTAGTCCAGGAGGATTATAGCATTATGCTAAACCATAACTTTAATTAGTCCCTCATCTGTGCTGCTTTTAATGCATTGTGCCTCAAGATGTAAAGCAGGATGTCATCCACTAATCAGATGGTCTGTGGTTCGATGCCCAGCTCCTCCTGACCACATGTTGAAGTGTCTTTGGGCAAGACGAAACCTGCAAAAAGAAAAGCACTTATAGGCTATACATGGAGTCCATTTACCATTTGTTATCCCTTGATGGTTACCTCATGGCATCACCCTTCAAAGCAAGGAAAAAGATATTCAATTTACTGATTCAGTCTCGTAAAAAAAATAAATAATAATAATTAACGTAACAACTGTAATCACGATCACCACATCCAGTGAATAAAGGTAGAAGGATTTGGATTTCTTAGCAGTGAAGAGGTTGATAAAAATTCACACTTGTGCAACATTAATAAACAGACAGCATGTTTCTTCAAGCAAAACATGTACTATAAAATAATAAAAGTACAAACACACAGCTGTTTCTCTACAAAGTAAAGGCAGAACATTGGTTTTGTTGTTGCGATGCTCTATATAAATCCGAAATACGGGACTTTTATTTTGAAAAGTTACGAAGTGGGGGTCTGGAGATTGTGTGGGTTGCAGAGCAGACCTTTGAAATAGTTGACATGGAAAGAATACAAAATAACACCAGTTGAGTCAGTCATGAAAATGTATATAAGCCACACACATGAGCAGTAATAAAGCAAATCCAGTTTCATTTTACCTAAAGCATTGACTTTAAAATTGATGGGAAAAAAACTGGTTTTGTTATGGATGCAGTAATTCTGAATTAGGCTCGTTATTCTGGAGGCTTGTGATGGAATAAAACCTTCCTAGAAAACCTATGTTGGTTTTGCCCTTTCATTTTAAAACACATCTGTAGGCGAAAAAAATGATGTCATACCCTACCTCTGAGTGCACATGATGGAAAATCTACCAAAATTGTACTGCAGAGGCCGCACACACTAAACCATTACATGCACCAGGACATACAAGGTCATCATTTCAATGTAATATTGAATTTTCTCCTGCGGCACATGTGTACTAACACAAATGAGATTTCTTTAATCTGATAATTATCTTCTCGTCGTGAGCCTGGTAATATATCAGCATGGTAGTTAGAGGTAAATGCCCTGGTTTGGATTATTAAAACCTCTATTACCTGCTTCACTTTGGGCTACAGAGGGCTGAGCAGCCATCTGTGGCCTGCCTGGTCGGCTCCCGACTCTCTGCTGCTAATCTGGACTGAAGCAGCTACAATGAGGGGGATTAGTAAAAAGGCAAAAGAGAGAAAATGGGGGAAGAGGGAGAAGAGAGCCGCTTATATTCAACAGTGTGAGTTGACTGTAGTGCAGAGTCTGCTTTTTGAGGCCTACTGACATTATCAAGTGGACTGACATTTCAAATATTTGCAGTGCTCAGCGGGTCCAAATGTGGTATTAGTGAACCATGGACCTCCTCCAGCAAGCCATGCATGGCCATTTCATTACAAGTAAAGGAATGAGATCTAACAGCCACTGCTCCCCAGACCTTTACAATGCAGACAATGCAATCTGAAGAGCAGGTACTTTCCTCCAAACAGCCCATTGCCCTGCACCGACTGGCTTAAGTGCAAGAGGTGCATTTTGAAGCACGGGCATGGAATGATTAATTTAGGTCAGAGTGCTTCAGTAGTGTTTGCTCTATCTCCTTTCCTCGTGTGCACCCTAACACCTGTTTGAGACGACAATGTAGTAATAATCCACACAACCTACACACATTCTGTGGTACTGACAGCAACGCCGGTGGTGTGTATCTCATCTGAAGGCTCTCGCAAAAACTAAAAAATGCTGTCAGAACCACCTCAGGAAATAAGAGCGTTGTGAAACTAATCTTGCCAAAACAGATTAGGCACCATGAGTGGATACGTCCCAGTTCACCTGCGTGAAAAGACATCCTGGCATGGCAAAGACGGCTAGAAACAGAAATGAAAGCTAGAAATCCAGATGAGAGGAAGACAACTGACATGACTCGCTGGTGTAACACTCGAGCAGAACACAGGAGCGCCGCTGATTGAGGCGTCTAAAACGAAACTGCTTTTGTTCTAAACTTAGCTCAATGCTGCGTCTGATGTCAGATACTATGAGAATAAAACAGAGCTTGTGACTGCAGCTGCTGTCACTCCGATGCTGTTTTCACTCTGTGACTTCACTTTTTAATTTGTCTCCAAGGCTTCAGCATGAGACCATTTAACGAAACCATGTATTTATAAGCTTCTTTATTTCACACGCACCCACTTTCTTACTTTTTATAGCTTGAAAAAGGTGTCTTTTCACAAAGAAGAATGTACTGCTGCCACTTCACATGTCAATGGGTACCTCTTTGACGAAAAGGGAACTTGTTTTGAAAGACTACACTTGAAGACTTTGCACTTAACTTCCATCAAGTACTACTTTAAGTATACTGAAGTCTAGTTATTGGTGGCCTGGGATTAACCCACATAAAATATGAGTGTAAATTGGAATGGGCAAAAATATGTTTTTATTCATTCATGGGTAAGGGACATAATTAAGTCTACTGAGAAATAAGCCGGCAGTTCCATATATCATGTCAGAAAATATATGGAAAAAATGTTTTGCTATTTTAAGCAAGTAGTGCATTACCCACTCCTAACATGCCTGTTTGTAGTGCTAGCAGAACCGTGCACTGCAGAATCAGTTGTTGTCTTTCGTTGATGAGATCCAGTTTTTAGATGTGTCACTATTATAACGTTGGTTGATAACAGTTGTTTAAATAGTAATGTTAGTTGATATTGTTCATCACTGTAATAATGTTGGTTGGCAGCTGATGACATAGTGAGTGGTGTCTCAGTTCCTAGGGGAAGATTTTCTAGCCCTACCCCTGTGTCTCCGTTTGGAGGAGGACACTCCCAGTGATTTTATTACTCTAGCTTATTTGTGGCAATGTTACACATTTTTTTTACAATTTCCCTTCATCCAGTAGCCTTACTGCCTGGTTGTCTCTTGTAGACACAGTGAACATTGTTTGGCAAAGGGACAGAGGAAAATCCTAAAGTTGTTATTAGTTTAATGTTAACAAAGCATTCACACATCCAGCAGACACAAAGCAACAGTTGTATTCAAGTTTCTGGCCATGTAACAACGGTAATTCTCACTCGGACAAATTACAGTAAACGCTGCTAGATCATTTTGATAATTTGTTTTTTAAATTTCACCAAATCGAATTGACACAGACACTGGTGCAGCGGGTGCCGCCCTCCGTCATGGCAACACCAATCGTAGAATCACTTCCTGTTTCGTAATTTGTCTTTAAATTAAAAGCACAATGTTGTCTTTATATCGAGTTAAATTAGAGAACTTTTGTTTTGTAACTTGGGTCTGAAGATTGTGTCGATACCTTAACAGACCTCTGAAATAGCCGACATGCAATGCATGAAAAATAACACCAGTTATGTTAATCATTTTAAGTTATACATGTATACATATATATATATATATACATATATCAGGTAACAATTTTAGATGACATTCAGTTTTGTTTGATGCAAAACATTGACTATAAAATCTCCATTGCAGATAAACCAGGTATATGAATGCAAATGTTCTAACTTTACTCTGCATCACAGACTGTTTATAAAAACTCTGCAAACAAACAATTAAAAATAACAGTATATTGTAGAACTGTTTGAGGAGGACTAATGACAAGGAATAATTCTGAAGTACCTCCGGAGCATCACCACAGCGACACAGCCCATTCTAAAGGGGCACTGCATTACAAGTGCTATTTGCCCATTAAGCCTCATGGCCTTACTGGTGTTGCTATATGATAGTGTATATGTGTGGTTATTATACATACATTTTCCCTTTGTAGATTCTGTACAGTAATCCTGGCTCTCATGTGTGAAGCTTAAAGGTGCAGTTTGTCTTTGCAAAACTACCCGACACATGCCAACACTGTGTGCCGAGTAATATTCATCTGAATTGAGAGTGGCTCTTTTGCCAGCCATGAGAGGTTTTCATCTTTTCTCGCCTCCACCCTCTGCTGTTTGGCCTTGTGTTTGATTTAATGCAACCTGTAAACCCCCGTGGACCACAGGCTGGAGACGAGAGAAATAGAGAGAAAGGGTTTGTGTGAGTGAAAGCAAGTGAAATAGCACTCTAGTCATCAGGACAGCGACTCACACTTATATTATTACGCCATGTTCCCGATGAATAAGTCAAGACGCAGCCTGGTCAAAAAACTACAGAGTGCATTGAAGTCCCGCTGTAAGAGTCCTTCACATCAGCCTTCACATCTACTGCTGCTCGGTGAGAATTAATGCTATTATGTAATATTAAACACCTTTACTCTGAGTGCTCATCGTTGACTAATGCATAAATTGGCATTTTGGTGCTGAATGAGACCTAGGGGTGTAATGGCTTGGATGGGGTTGATGACAGAGATTAGTCTTAACAGCAGGCAGGCATGGGCGGATCAGTCCTGGTCAAGGAGAAGCTCATCGTTAAATGCCGCCGCTGGTTTTCAAATGTCCTGCATTGTACATTTAAATGCTCCTAATGAGGATCCTCAAAGAGGGAGACAGTGTTATCTCCTCCCTCAGAGGCGCCGCTGTCTCATTGTTCACGGTGCCCGGCATGAGAGAAATCCATCAAATCTGTTGGCCCCAGGCGGTGGTATACAATTAAAACACCTCAAGGCCGATTTATACAGGAAATAAATGAGCCATGTATGGCGGCACCTGAAAACAATTACAGCCAAGAGTCAGAGAATAGTGAAATCCGTGCAATAGCAAGGTGGGACCAGAAGATTCACCCTGGAGTACTCTCTCTTATTAATTTTCTCTTTTCTATTGCTGCTTTTGGGTCTTATTAAACATGTTTAATATACCACAGACGGCTTTAATCTGTGATGAAGGCAGACTGCCGGTATTTATCCTTTTTTTCCAAAGAGAATAGCATACATGTCAAGCCAGTTTTACTGTTTGAATGTTACAATAGAGGTGAAGAGAATTAGGATAATGTGAGAAATTAAGAGACAAAGGTCAGTTAACTTTGAGTCAAATCAATTAAAAACTAATTTAAATGTAGCTCAAAATTCTAAATTGTCAATGTGAACTATATTCAGTCTTTATGAACTGAACTTTGAGCTTTGGTCAACTCATAAATATTGGTTCTGGTGCCTGCTGAGACCACAAAGAGCTGCAGCACATGTGATAATGGAATAAACTGTCTACACACGCTGTGCAACAACTCAGACGCCCTCTCAATCCAGCATGGGAAGGACGGATTTCCAAAGATATAGAATCATCCTACCAGCAGCTCTGAAGAAGCACACTGGCTTTTTCAGGGCTAAACCATTTGCTGCTACTTTGGGTGTCAGAGCTGCAGCTTTTTTGGCCACAAATTGACGTGACATGTTAGAAAGAGCAGGAAAAAGCTGGTGGATGGATCATGAATCAACTGGAAAACTTGTTTTCTGATACATTTCTACATTTGCTCCTTATAAACCAGTCTCTTCAAGAACAGCAGAAACAGGCATGTAGAATTCCACACTTGAACTGTACACTGATCCGGCACTGCACTCACAGTAAATCTGAGCTGATACCTGCGATGGACACAGTCCGGGCACTGTCACTCGAGAGGCTCTAACAGGCAAAACTTCAAACGCCCATTCATTTGCTGACTCAGCGACCGGTTGGACAGGAAGCTGGAGGATTAGATGGTTGATCCAGGGCTAAGCGATGAGGCGACTGAAGAAAAAGTAGGAGAGTGTCTCCTCTGTGATTAAAGACTGGAGGCTCCTGACATGCACGATAGCCCCATGACTCCTGAGACCCCGGCCTGGGAGAGATAAAGTGATGGCTCGCCTCCTTCCTCTCTGCAGCGTCCGCGGCTGCAGCTGTAATTCACCCGGCTTCTAGTGAAGCCTTTTAACAACTTCCCTACTGCCTCTGCACCCCATCCCAACTGCATCACTCACAGGGCTGGAGAGGTGCAGTGTGGGGATGCAATAGGAAGAGAAATAAATGAGAGAGACAAAAGGAGCAGAGGTTTTGCATTGATTTCAGGGGATTGAGCTGCAGGGAGGGAAATGCAGATACAAGCATCACCACAGACAGCATTACTGACAAAATGGAAATCCTTGCAGAGGTTATATGACAAAAGAAAAATAAATAACGCTTTGAACTTCTACATGGAAGTGCAAAAGGTTTACTCTGTCAAATCAGTTACACCAGAGGGGGGAATATTCACATAGTAATACCTCACTTATTTCTGTCAATACAGATACCGTTCAGGAAATAAATTGCACTGTACATGGTGATCAACACAAGTGTCCATTGTCTAAAGGAGGCCATAAGTAATTCATTCATTCATCATCCGGTGTCGTGGCCCGAACCTCACTGCTGTTCCACATCTGTGGAGCTGACACCCTTTAGTCTGCTTTAATACAGTGTGTATATGATTTCATCTAGAGTATGATATGTAAGAGATGTGGATATAAGATATGTTCTAACATATGAGGTATGATATAGCTGTGAAAGCTATTGAGGCGTTTTGTCATAAAAGAGAACAAAAACAATACACGTTTGTATCATATTATTTCATTAATTTCTACAAAAGAAATTTACACAACTAATTTGGATTGCCAAATACATTCCAGAGGAGATATAAAGTAAGTGCAGCCCCGGTTGTCTTCACTGGTGTCTTTCCCAATCCAGTAAGTTCACAAAACAGCACAAAACTCTCCCTGAAACTACAATTGTAATTTTATGTCATTATGTTTGTCTATGGATTAAACAGTGAGCTATAGAGCTGCTTTAGACTTTCAAAGTAAACATATTTCCCAACATTTTCAAATATTTCTTTAATGTTAGGTTAGAAAGAACATGTTTTTTTTCAATATGTCGAGTTCTTCAGGTCAGTGCCACATTTTTCAGGGGGTGAGCAAAGATCATCAGCTTCCCTTAACCTTTATCACTCCTTTGCCTCAACATAACTGTTTGTTCTTTTTTTTTACCATAAATGGGCACGATAAGGAGAAATGTACATGGTTGCAGTGAGTTTTTTTTGCTATGTGGGTTGTGACATTATTTATTCATCAGCAAGCCTAGCTTTAAATAGCTTATGGGTTGGTTATGAATTGGGAAAAGAAAAGCTGCGAGGACATTGAAAGCTTCACTGAAGTAAGGGACTCGCTAATTCACCACACCCACACGGTCTTCCATTCAGCATTTATGAGGATTTACAATGTGTGATAAATGTATGATATGGAAAATATTTTACCTAAAAAGTGTCTTTCCAGCAGACAAAGGTCGATATTGGCATTCTCTATTAACATGTGTAAGTACAACATTACTCTCTTTTTATCTCTGATTTTGAGTTTGTCAGTTATTTGGTTCTGAACCAGTTGTGTATAACTGTAAAGCCGACTGGATTACATTTTATAATAACAAAACAAGGACATGTTGGAAAAATGAAACATCAGGCTAGTCTCAAAATTGTTTGGTTCTGAACAAATCAGTGCTGTATTAGTGAAATGGTCACTGACAATTTTTTTCGCAACACAAGCAAAGAAAACGTTTCACACAGAATATTATGACACAATATGATAAACAAAACCACAATCATTCTAAACCTTAACTAAAGGCTGTTTGCTGTCCACAGCTAACAAAGGACAGGACACTGAATGCAAACCCCGGTCCCTGATGTCAAAGTCCTGCACTTTGCACTTTGTATGGCTACCATCAACTTGAAACTCCTGGCAGCTAGTGTGTTTTTAGCACAACTTCATAGTGAAAACAATATTGTAACATTTAAGTCTGGACACAACTGTCTTCTGCTGCAAGAAAAAGGGATGATGTCAGCAAGAGAATGAAGCAAAATAGTGAAAACAGCTAATAAACTGTGAATCCTTGTGGAAAACAATAATGATCCCAAAATAAATTACAGTTCTTTACCAAATGTGCAAATGTGTGTAGTTAGAGCAAGGTGCAATGTAGGATAATGAGAGTTACATGAGGTATTATATATCCCACTAGGTGGCTAATGACGGGGGCTAGGGACTAGATCAGAGTATAATTACATTTTCTATCCTGATGTCCCTAACCAGATTTTTTCTACCATGCCTGAGATGTTTTACCCAGGTCCCAGTAGGATCCAGAGTTGGTGAAGTCAGATGCACAAAATTAACTCCTCCATTCTTCTCTACAGTACATTACTTTTATCTTTTCTCAGTGCCAGAATGTCAGGTCAGCAAGTCTCGTAGTCTAACTTTGATTTAGTTTCACTTTTGCTGCAAAACCTTGTGGAAAATCAGGGCACTGTGCACAGCTCGGACACTGGCAGCAACTCAGGGGAGAACAGTCCCACTGTCCATTGAAAGTAATGGCTTTCCTGTCTGCAATGTTGCACTTGTACGCTTGCTGTGAAAGCAGGGGGAGGCCAAACGCTCAGATATTAAAGTGCACACAAGCTTCTTTTCTGCTGCTTTTGTTTTAAAGCTGGTCAGTCATAGAATTACTAATTATTGTAAAATATGACTTTACCAGAACTATTGTCCTGTGGAATGTTGTGCCAACCCAAAGAAACTCTCAGAGACAAATGATGCCTGTGCTCTGTTGCAATAGGCCCAAAGTGTGTATGTGTTGGTGACAGTTGCCACGGGCAGGAGAAGAGATTTTGGTACACAGGAGAACAGAGTGCACAAACATTTAAATGCATGAAAAGGAGGTTGCACTTGTAAAATATAGTAACAAATGGTGAATGAAAGCTCCCTCCAGTCGATGTGTAAGCCCTGTGCCTTGGCAGAAGACTTACAGATATAATCTTGCTGGCATCCAAGCTGAGATGATAGAATAATGCCAGTGAAGCACAGGGACTTGCACAGAGCAGGAGCCATAACTATGTTTACTTGCTACTTCTGCCTCTTAACACACAGGGAGACAAGACATATAAAGTAATTTTCTTATGCGTGAATACAGTTACACACATCTGCACGTGCTTATCATAATCCATGCATCATAACTGAACTCATGGTGGTGGAAGTTGAGTCAAGGGCAGCTTGACAGACGGAAATGATGGATGACTGGTTAGACCGCTGCCGCCACAAGTGGGCAATAAATTATGAGATCAATGCCAACAGGCAAAATCAGATACTTTATGGGACAGAACTTGTTCTGGAATCAGATGTAATGAGTGATATCACCTCCATTCTGAATTCTAATTCTCATTGATGCCATAACTGGTCAAGCACTGCTTCCCTTGCTTCTCCTGATGGCCTCTGAATAATGCATTATATTCTGAAAGGCGAAACAGGACCGGACGGATCTGCATACACTGACAAGTAGAATGTATGAAGCATCACATTAAAGGGGAGTGAGAGTGGAATACACAAGATGATGAAGCTTGGGTATCGGTTCACACTCCTCGCATGGTGTACCAAGGCCCATAATTCCCCTGGAAATCAAGGGCAAACCTCATGGCAATGGATCACATCGCTGTTGTTTGCTCATTAGACGGAGGGAGAATTCAGCACAATGTTAACAACCACATCACCTTGCTCGTGTGTTTTTTCAAGACTTGTTTATGCAGCAGACATTTATTCTGGGGATAGAGTTAGGGGGGGGGATGATCAATCACGGGCCGCAGTTAATAAAATTACAGCCCACACCGGCTCGTACAACCCCTTGATTCATCACCTGCTGCCAGCGGCCTCCTGCCACACCCTATCAGTCTGGGCCACTGAAAACCTCCAGTCTGAGGGAGACTTTGGGGAAATCAAAGGCAAGAGACATGGATGGGATTTTCATTAGCAAACACTTTGCTTCCCCATGATATCTGACAGTTGTAAATGAGTGCCCATCTCCTGCCGGAGGCATCGGGCAGGCGCAGGAATGACTGACCAGTAGAGAGGAGCGTCGCTGCCACCATCACAGGAGGACGGGGTGATGGCGGGTGAGGAGCAGTGAGCAGCTGCTGCAGCCTGGGGGTGACCTACAGGAGGGAATAGCACATCTGTAACAGCTGACAGGCCAATAAGGGCCTGATGTCCCATTATTATCAGCAGCAGGTGGATGCAACGCAGTAGAACATCAGCACAGAGTCACACTGTGAATCTCGGCTGAATAGAGGTTCATCTACCGTGATCAGTGATAACTGTCGTGCATATGGCAATTATTCATCTGACTGATTCTGTCCAGACCTGCTTTTACTTCACTTATTAGTGTACTGTTACAACACTATAATATATGTGCTCTTTTCAGTGAAATCAGGAGCAAAGACCAGCAGTTAGTAACAAAATACAGCTGAATAAAACGACTGTTCATTTTTCCTCTCAACGCTGATTGGGCCATGATTCATAAAAGGCTTTCATTATAATGGGCAGGCTTCAACAGCCACTTATCACTGGTGTGGTGAACATTATGTTTAGTTAAACTGAATAATCTTCCTCCTCTCCATCATTTTGTTGATTGTTCCTCATTTTACATATGAGACAGTTTCCAGTGTGAGAACGGAACAGTTTGTTAAAAGAGGTGTTGTTCGGTAGACAAACCCAACAGTTCCCACAATGAGCAGCACTTTGGCGACTGTGGAGAGAAAAAACTCCCTCATTAACTGGAAGAAAACCCTCTAGAACCAGACTTAATGTGGGCGGCCATCTGCCTCGACCGGTTAGGGTGAGCAGGTGGGAGGGAACCCATAGTCACAAAGTTAGTAAAGTAGGGAAATGAATAAATATGGGGGCAGAGAGACAGAGAGAAGGGGAGAAGTGTTCAGTGCATGATGGGAGTTCACACAGTTCACAGACTTACTGGGACGTCCTAATAATAAACAATTACAGTAATCTAGTCTCGAGGTAACAAATGCATGGACTAGTTTCTCAGCATCCTTCTGACACAGGATGTTCCTAATTTTCATAATATTGCGCAGGTGGAAGAAAGCTGTCCTTGTTTTATATGTGGGTCAAATGACATGTCCTGGTCAAACATAACTCCAGGTTCCTCACAGTGGAGCTAGGGGCCAAACTAATACCATCCAAGTTGACTATCTGGTCAGACAGTGTTTCTCTGAGGTGTTTTGGCCAAGTACAATGACTTCAGTTTTGTCTGAATTTAGAATCCAATACCTGTGACTAGAATTTTTGCTATTAACTATAAATGACGACGATATAATTCCTTGCTGTCATGTGCGTTCAAAGTTGAACAGAAATAATAGCAAAGGATGTAATAGGATAAAAAAAGTAAAATATAATGACAGTACATTGTCATACAAAGAAAACGGCACATCGGAAAAGTTAAAAAGGCCTATATAACACACAGTAGCATCAAAAGTTTGAAAAACTGGATTCTGCGGGATGAAGAAAAAATAAATCACTTCCTTTTGTGTCTGTTGAAATCACTATGTGCCTTGCTCAGCTCAGACTGGAAGCAGGGGAAACCAACTAGCATTCAAAAGAATATGCATATCAACACCTCTACTTCTTGTTTACATCTTGTTTACACAAATTGAAATATATAATAGCAAACTGGGGTTTCAAGAGGGGTTGTGTGCTGTATTGGACACAATAAATGTACATAAATCGTGCAGATATGCAAACTCAAGCTTAACATTCAAAGAAACATTTTGATATCTTCTGCATTATGATGGATATGGAGCTGTCACATAGGCTGCTTCTGCTGCCCTTTGGTTTGAGAATGAATTAAATAAATATTCAGTTATTTTTCTGGGTCATATTCAAACTATTGTGTCCATTTGTTCTATGTTTACTGTCCTTACACCCCTTTGTTATACAAGTTTGAAATTGGACTCTGGCAAAATTCCACATCACGGCAGTCAGCACAAGCCTCCTAGCTTCCAATTTTCCAATCGGCCACCATCTCCCAAACTCCCACACTCTTCTGAATAAATTTGTAGCTGACAAAATTATTTAAAACACAATTTAATTGGCCTCCTGTATTATCTTTTGTGGATATCTACTCTGGGTGGCACCTACCTTGTAAACATATGGTGACCAGATGTCCAGGTTTGTCTGAGATTGACGAATATCTATAAAACACTGAAAAGATTCACTACCAAATTGTCCTGGATAAAATAATAATTATAATATAAATATATTATTTCAGTGCATATACTGACATCTATCAATTACAACCACAACTTCATTTCCTGCCCCAGTGTAAAAACATAAATCAGGCACCACACTATGTCCAGTTGTCAAGGTTGTATCTCATAGGCTAGCGTCACATGCTTTGACGCTATTGGCTCTTTCGTATAAAACGTTTGAGTATACTAGCAATAAGCTGTCATGCAGAAACGATAGTCTTGCTTTTTTTTCAAAGAGCTCCCGGTGGCTTAGTTCTTCCTTCATACGGTACTGGCAATGAAAACACTTTCTCCACGATGTCCACAGAGTTAAACTGTGTGCTTGGTAGGCGTGCACACTCTCCCCCTAATATTTCCTTTCAATATTAGAGATTTGCTGACTTTGAGGTAACCTCTTCACAATTGGTTATTAACTTTGAACATTATTGAAGCAATTTTACACTTTAAATATTTGTGTAATTATAGGCTCTCCAAGAGTTAAAAAGCATTTGTAGGTTATGGTTAACCTGTAGTGGTGTTAGCAGTAGAAGTAGGAAGCTGCACGGCTGGGCCAATGTGATGCCACATAAATTAGCAGAGACAGAATTAGATAAGATGATTATTGTAAAAACCTCCAAAATAATAAGTTATTCAGGAACACTTTGTCATGATTTACCCATTTATTGCACAATGGGAATACAGTTATGCTTGGCGCGGATGGCTCCATTCTTTGGATGTTCCCTGGATGAACCAAGCAGCATGCTGAGATAAAACAGGGACCATGTGCAGAAGCCCCCCGGTGGGCGTAGCAGGCAAGATATATTTGTTCAAGATGAATATCGTTTACAAAAACCATGTTTGGACTCAGTGCTAAAAGGTGGAGGCTGGGGTGGTGGAGGCAAGTTGCCGGCAGCAGGGTGTGGGTGGCGTGTGTAGCTGAGCAGGGATCAGTGAGGAGGTCGTATTTAAAGGGAGCGCTTTGGTGAGAGAATGGGCTGTGATTGGTGGGTGACTGACGAGCACCTATAAGCCTATCGTAGCTGACAGCTTATGACAGCTGAGCATATGACTCCGTGTCCTGCATGAACTAACGCAATGCTTCATAAATAGAGCCAACAGGCGGACTAGTAGAGGTAGTGAGGTCTGGTTTAAGAAACTGGGCAGGCAGAGGTCCTGTCTTTCTTTGACTGGTTTCCAGATAACAGAGAAAACTTGCAGACAGGATTAAAGACAAAGACAGGGCTGCCCGCTGAGTGATGGACCTGAGGCATATAGTAGAGTATTAGAAAAGCAGGAACTTAACTGGAACTTTATAAGACTGGCAAAGAGGTGGAGTCATTGAGGGAGATGATTGGAAGATGAACGTGTCCAGAAGCCCAGCACACTAACACACACACACACACACACACACACACACACACACACACACACACACACACAAAATGAAGTGTCAGCTTGATTCAAGGGCAAAAACAGGAGAGGAAGATTGTGAATAAGGACGTAATCCTACCAGTGACCATCATTATATCATTTTAAATAGTAGCAGAGCTTTTAATGCATCAGTCCTTGATAAACCAATATGCTATAGAGCCAACAGAGCCAACAGAAGCTGAACGTGGTTCTATCATCATCCTGAGAAATAAGAGACCTGTGTTTAAGACAAGGTGAATGAAGCCCGGCAGCTCCATTTACAGTCTCATTACTGGGAGAGAGTCTCTGTTAGAGACGCCTGGAAATGCCTCCCAGCCTCTCCACACTCTCTGTGCACTGAAGCACGGTGGAGCAGCCGACTGCCGCACCACTGTTGACACAGACGAATGGAAAGGCTTTGTTTGCTGCATGTGTGAAGTTCGGCCGCCACACAAACGGAGAAAGAGAGGGAGTTTGTAAGAGCTATACGGGCCTTACAAAGCAAACCAGAGGCTTGACATTTAGTTTCCTGTATAGCTAATGATCAGTTACAGTATAGCACTGCCCGGAGAAAGAGAAGAAGAGTAGAGAGGGAGGAGGCGGGAAAGGGATAGCCACCACAAATCAATACGAGGAAAGCAGATGAATAGATTTCCAATTCAAACCGTCCCAAAGTAGCTCTGCTAATGACCTGGAGGGCTGTAATCCAAGGTGTCGGACACGGGAATGCACTCACAGGGCTTGGTGCCATGATCAAATCATAGCCCAGATGTCCTCCACTCTCACTCCATTCACATTCTTCAGAAACATAGTACACAGCCATTGATCTCCATCTCCATCCCATTCCTTCACCCTTTACAGCAATGACTGTCTTTGTGTCACAGGGAAGACAATCTGGTTTTGCTCTCTGTGTGAGGTAAGCTTTGCCTCTTCACCCATACCTCCTACGTCTTGGAGTCACACTTCCTGCTTTGGAGCAAAACATTACCAAACATAATTGCAGCAATTGAGTAAAAATTGTATCACAAAAAAGTAATGCAAGTTACCTTTTTGTGATTTGGTGATTAAATGCACTGGACACAGGCTGCTGTTCTGGCTATGCTCTAAAGCTAAAGAAGGAAGTAACCTGAAACAACACAAATCACTTAACATCACAGAACATTCAACAAATTAGGGCCCGCGAAGGAGGCGATGTTACCATGTGGCACAAAAAGTAATTGTCAGACAATGAAAATAATTGTAACTCTTTTCTTCAGAAAATAACTGAAGAAAAGAGGAGAGCCATTTGCCGCTGTAAATGAAAATGTTGCCAACTGTGATGTGAGTAGGAAGGCTGTTCGCTATTGTGGCAACACCACAAACTTGTTTAAACACATAAATGAAACAGGAAAAAAGGAGCGAGGAGGAGATGCCTCAGCAGCACCCAGACCCCGACACAAAGACAGAGCTCACTGACAGAGTCTTTTCAGAAAGGCAGAGATAATCAGGTATATAGTAGTGGCAATAATATCATAGACAAACTGTAATCATTTGCTGACAGCAGACTGATTAAATAAAGCAGACTATATTTAGACATTGAAATAATATATTCATATTCATATTCAATGTTAAGAACCTTGCTCTAATGGAAGGAAATCATAATCGTTGAGGATAGTTTGTTATTTTGGTAAATCATTTTCATTTTTATTATTATTTTTAAGAAGTTTGAAAATAGTATTATTTATCCTTATTTACAAAGACTGTCATGTATACTTTAATTTTAAATGTGAAATCAATGTTATTTGCCTATAAAAACTGTCCTGTGTTAAATAAAAACTACCGGTATCTGCAATATTGGCCCTAAATTACTAGTATGGGATCGAAACCAAATTTTATGGTATCGCCCACCTCTTTTAACACACAAATTACCAGCACTGTAACTTATGATGCAAAACAGTAAAAGCTTTGTGGTAAATATGGGTTTTGATGAAGTTCATCAGTAAATGTACCTTTGTTCTTTGGCAGTACGAGATTGTGATAGATGTAAGACGTCTCCTGACTCCATGTACAAGAGAAAGCCAAACACTTCAGTGGACCAGTAATATTCTTAGCTACAAATGATAACGCTCAAACGCTTTAAGCCAACACTTAAGTCATAGAAAAATGGGTCAAGGTTTTAATTAAAATGAAGTGTCAGCTTGATTCATTATGATCATTGTGGTTATATACTCAGACTGACTCGACAGAAGCATCATGTTAGGAGCTCTCATCATGCACAAGTGATTCTATCAAGTAGACTATGATAAGACGGTTAAAAGTGTTCGAGAGAAAAGCAAATATTAGACAAACTGAATTAACTGTCCATCTGTACAAGTATCCACCACCTGAACATAGCCTGTGCATATTTGGTGCTGGCCTACAGAATGAAGGCTCTTACATGTATTTCTAAGTCCTCTAATGTTAGAGTAGGGGCAGCAAGGTGGTGTGGTAGTTGGCACTGTCGCTTCACAGCAAGAGGGATCGGCTGGAATCTTTTTGTTTGCATGATCTCCCAGTGTCTGAGTGGGTCTTCTCAAAATGTACCAACTGGTTGTTTGTGTTTGTATGTTGACCCTCTGGCCCACGCTGGCGACCTGTCCAGGGTGTACCCTCGCGACCCTCAAAGGATAAGCAGTGGGGATAATGGAACTGATGGATGTTCAAGTACAATTTGGTCGTAGTTTATATGATGTCTTAGTTATGTTGCACACTTTAATTAAAATGTGTGTTTTTGAGTAGTTTATACTATCATTATGTGTATAATATCTGTCTCTTATATAGTACATGGAGTATTGTTTAGCTCAAATGTTTTCAATCTGATTCTAATAGTTTTAATCTGATTCTGTTCCATAGGTCATCTGTGCAAGCACTTTAAGCAACTTGATTATTATGATGGGTGCAAAGAAGGAAGTCAGTTGAACCATGATGACTAAAGTCCTCTAACCTCAAGGAAGAAGTCATCATAACCTAAACCATGATGTTTTAACAAACCTAAACAAACTGTGTTTATCGTCTGCTGCTGGTACTGTACATTCCTGTGGGTTGTATAAAAGGCTAGAAACAAGTGACTGTGGTCAATTGTGTGAGATGACTTGTTGATTTGTATTATGATTCGTGTGAAGTCAATAAACTACAAAGCTACAAGATCAGCAGTGATAACTAGTAGGTAGCAGTGATTTAAACAATGGTACTGTTATATAATAATTAAGTCTGAAAGTTGAAATCATGATTTAGGACCTAAATGGTCAACATGAGATATGTTTGACCTACTAAAAACTACTTTGATAATTCAAAGATAGCTCAAATCCAGGAGGTAAAACTTTTAGTATTGATGGTTCGTATATATCACGTTTCTGGCAGGCAAAGGATTACTGTTGATTTAGCACACCTGTACGTGGTGTGACATTTAATATTTATGCAGAACACAGACACTGCTTGCCAAGAAGCAATCCCCCGAGTATTATTAAATTGGCCCTGGGTAGCATGGCATATTTATTCCCTCACAGGTTGTGAAGGCTGTCACAGGTAGGGTTATTTAGGTTATGATTTAAAGGCATCCCAGGCTCCTCAGCACTGACAGCACAGAACGTGTGAAAAGACCCAACACAAGGAAACAAAGAGCCAAAAACTGGTGAATATCCTGCTGTATTTATCCAGAATGAACACCGGCACTCCAGCAACCTTGTCCTTTTTGTTGACACCCTCTAATTTGGTCTGAAAGGTAATTGGGTGCATGATGGATGTCCTGCTCTTTTATTATGTTGATTCATCCCTTGGATCTCAGACTGTCTGTCAAGATTTCCTCTTATAATTCTCCATCATGGGCACTTTAAGTAGTAACCATCTTTTTTTATGGCTTCAATCGATGTCTGTAAGAAGCTGCCAAAGTCATATTGTTGTAGACATGTCTCAGCACATCATGTGGTATTTACCACTAAAAAGGCGCTTATACAGTGCCTTTAAAATGCATTCATCACTCTAGGGAGCTTTCGAGTTATACTGCTTAACACTTTAAAACTGATGTAGATTAAATGTGTTTCCCCTGTGGTCAGCAGAAAAAAAGACTCTTAACAGATATCAACCATGTGACTCACATAATTACAACTATCAGATACAAAATACTATATTTAGTAGGACACACATTAATCATCACTGGTGCAGCCAACTGGTTTTAGAAGTCATATTATTTGTAATAAGACATAAGCCGGTATCATGAGGACATTGACACCTTCATTTCAAGTGTTCTTTGGCTAAGACACTTTCCAGCACATTTAAGCCGTTCTCAGACAGGACCTCCAGAGTATCTCCGGAGATTTGGGATTCAAAAAATTAATAAATTCAAATAAAAGGTATTCAGTTTAATTTTATGCACCAAATCATAACACAAGGTCAAGACCCTAAAATTTATAGAGAAACAGTTCCCACATGTATTTGTTGTTTACTTACTGTCCTCAAGCAACCTGACAGGGCTCCAGCAGCTTTGCAAAGAACAATGGAGGAAAAGTGAACTACAGATGGTAGAGACCTGTCCACAGGTTCAAAGCTGTAACTGACTTGGAGAGAACATGTATGCAAGCAAACATTTGAATTGTGTTTGTAATCTATTTAAAGATCTGTTTTCACATAAAAGTGTTTTTTTCAGTTGCTTTGAATCAAAAAAGGCATGTTAAATCAATTTTGGTTCACAATTTATTACAATATCACATTGAAACTTTCAGGGAATTAGTTTTCATAGATATTGAGGATGCATATGTTAAGCTAAGTGTCCATTTAAACCGTGCATGTAGTAAAAATGGATGAGTAAGAGTTTCATTTGCTTACACCTCTCCATGTGTGACTCGTTGGCCCATCACAGACCACTGTAATTCTGCTCAGAACAGAGAATCACAGCATCCAATTCCCCATGCAGAGATAGGCTGTGCAGCCCAGAAACTCAGTAACAGATGACAGTGTCCAGTTTCCAGTAGTGTGGAAAATGAAGGCTGCCTGTGGAAGTGAGAGAAATCTTCTTGCTCTCCCCTGAGCACACTGAGCTGGGCGGGGTGGGAGTGTCACTGTGGCGTCTGATAGCCAGCTCTGCATTAGCATAACGGCATGTTCCTCTCCGGGTCTGCCTCTCCGTCTGTCTGTCAGTCAGCGACTGTCCTCTGGGACGGCAGGTCGAGGCCTTCCCCAAGGTTGGACACGAGACGACGGAAGTGACAGACAAGGACTCCACTGGAGGAGCACAAGTTTTTTTCACAGTTTTCTGAAATGTCAGCAAGATGCATGGTCCTGCCAGCTGCTATGATTGAGGGTGGAACCCATCTGTGTAAATGAGCTGAATTTATTTCCTTCCCAGTCTGACTTATGTGTCATTTCAAAGATGGACAGGCAACTGACCCCCTGCATAAACTCCATAGAGAAGGGAGGGTGAGCTCTGTCAAGGTCAAACACTCTTTCATCTTGTCTGGCAGAGGTCAGGCACATTATTTTTTTTCTATCGTAATAGTTGTGAAATGGCTCGAGTGTCCTTCTTGCATGGTGGGCTCAAAGACTCACATATAAGCAGGGATAGGACTAAAAGGAGGTGCTTTGGTCTTAGGAGAGTGGCACTACTTCTGTAGTGTCGCTGTATTCTTCCCCTCCATGACATTTAACTCATCTTACAGACTAAATGGGGCTGGCACACAGGGTTAATCATGGATGGATTACTGGCAGACCAAGCAAAGGCCCAGAGACGCAAGAGGGTAGGGGGCTAGAGCTTTGTGCCAGTTAGAATTTTATTAAAGTCGTAGAGTTCACTTAAAAGTAGAAATGCACTGATTCACCACAAAGAGACATACACTCAATAACTACAGAGAGATGCAAAATGACTGGACACAACATCACCACAAAGAGACAAGAGAACCAAAACGACTACAACCTACTAGTGGGGGTAGATGTGCAGCAGCATTTAGACACACTCCAGCAACAAAAGCAACAAGAAAGCATCAAATATCAATTAAAGCAGGTTCACACTATCAATATCTGTATAATTACTGAACTGTGGCTGTATGCAGTTTTTATGTTCATATTTCGATACACAGATTTCTACATACTTTATTTCCAGATTCATATAAGGTCACTGTGACCTTTGACTTTCGACCACTGAAACATAATCACTTTAGCTTTGAGTCCAAGTGACAATTGATCAAAAGTAGAAGAAAGTCCTTAGATATTGCATTCAGGAGGCCCAGAACATAATGTTTTAGGCCACTGTAACCTTGATCTTTGACCTCCCGGCACCAAAATCTAAGTGTCTAAGAGTCTAAGTGAACGTTTGTACCAAATTTAAGACATTCCTTCAAGCTGTTCTTAAGATATCACGTTTACGAAAAACATAAACAAGGCCAACATGACCAAAATGAAATCCAAGTTCAAGTGAAAGTTTGTGCCAAAAGTAAAAGAATTTCCTCAAGGCGTTTCGGACATCTCCTATTCCCAAGGCAAAAAAACTATCTTCACCACCACTTGAAAATATTGTATCCAATAGTTGCAGGATCCACCCTGCTACTGCGGACCAGCCAAACAAGAAAAAGGAACAGAGTGATAATATCCAGCTCCCTTAAAGAGCTGTAAGTCTTATCACTAAAATGGATAGGAACATACCAGTGAATAAACAGTACCCTCCCATCCGCTGCCTTCACTTGCCCGGCTGAGCAGTACCTCCCAAATATGAAGGCAGAGATTCTTGGTTTCTGTATACTTACAGACTCACCCTTCCCCAAGATGCCTAATTAGAGCACTTCCCATTAACATATGGCTCCGTCAGCATGGATTTTCCCCATGTCTGTTCGCCACATGTATCGAAGTAGAACAGCGTATCTCTGCCTGATAAGAGACTCACGTTGCATCTTCTCGCATCTTAAAACCAGACCTTTCCCAAAACTGGAGAGAAGAAAGACTTTTTCATGGAATCTCTAAAGTCTCTGAAAAGCAAGGTCACAGGGCTCAGTTGATCAGTAGCTGACACATAATGTTGCGTTCACACCCAATGTGGGGAAATTTTTTCACACGAGATTACATACAAAGTCTATGAGAAAGCACGAATAGATGCAAATTTCGGTTCACTCGCATCGGGTGACACAAGCAGCACAATAGACACTATGATGAGAAATATGTGTCATTTGCTTCCCTCACTCGAGATTAAAATATCTCGACTCAAGCGAAAAACGTGCGTGATGCGATGATGTCACGAAAGCCAATCATCCTGTGCCAGGAAACGGATCCTGGCACACTCCTGAGCTATCTACTGATCAAACTGGCCACTGGTCAGCCTCAGGTGGGGCTGGAAACAGCAATAATCCAGACAAAGCTCCTGGAGAAGAGCTGTGTGCACCTCTGGATGGTCTCGTGGACCCTCACACTACAGCACTCACTTCTCAGGCGTTACCACAACAAGTACAACGCAGCAGTTGTAAATGGTCTGTATTTATACAGAGCTGTTTTGGTCTCGATGATCACTCAAAGTGCTTTACAGTACAGTTTTACAGTCACCAATTCACACACACATTCATAGAGTGCATCTATGTCCCCCTCTCCTCTTTTCTGGAAAACAGGTGGATATTTGTGGGTTGTGTTTACTCACATTGCTTGCCTGAGTAAACACAAATGATCCTGCAGCCAAACTTCATTTTCACAACATGAAAATTTGCATCGTGTTTGATGTGAACATAGCACAAGTTATAGTTACTTAGTTACAGTTTGTAGTACCTTATTGGTGTCGGTAGGAATATATTCAACATTTTACTGTAATGATTACTGAATATTCCAACATGCAGACACAGATTGAGTGAAAGGCTTGAGGAAAAAAACTGAAATAAACAAGTACACAAATAAATTCAAGGACAGATGGCAGCATATGAGTCATTGTTAGTTTTCAGACAGCTTGATGACCAGATTTTCTTTTCTCATCTTGGTGTCAGATTCAATGAAACACTTTCCAAACTGTCAATTCAGCCTGATAATATTTCTCAAAATGTGAATTAATACATCTACAGTATTTCCATTCACTCTGCCAGCAAGTTTTGAATGGATAAAATATCCCCCTGGCCTTTACATCAGAATATGAGGAAGTGAAGTCAGCACGCCTTATCGACTCTTCATGCTGGTGCCAAATGGACCTTCAGTTGTAGAAGCAGCAGCCCAGTGCTATCGGACACTTCAGCCTGTTGTTCACTGTCCACACACACACACTTCCTGCTAAAGATATTGCACACGTCAGCTGGCTGACTAATGAGAGAGCAATTTGACTGTCTTGGCCAACAGAGAATTGCAGCGTGTGAGACAGGAGGAGGTCTGATATTTGAGAGTTTTCTGGCCATAGACCATGGGCCTGCAAACAGATTCATTCTTAAGTGACACTTATTTTTTTTTTTTTAATGTAGACACTTATTTTTTATATTTGGAATCCTTACTTAATTTTCATTTAAGTCACTTAAGAATCTTCACTTTACTACAAGTGGTACCAGTTATGTAGCCTTCACATAAGTTGTGTTACAATTCCAGCTGCATCTTTGAGCTTTGACAGACAGAGCAAAGAATGAAGGTGGAACACCAATGAAATGGTCTGGTCTACAGAGGATTTCCCGTCTGCATCACCGGCTTGTCACACCCATCTTCAACATCATACTCGTGCACCATTAGCTACTTTAAGGGCTATCAGGGCTAAGGGCTCGGCTATCCACATCAAGCTAGCTTTGTCAGTGGTGCACATGAACCCTGGTATAAGTTAGCCTGAGAAGGATCTCCCTGTTGGATCGGTTAATGCTTGGGAATAGAAGAACCAACTAGCTGCGGTGTCTCAACCAAGTTGTTTGGGTCGTGTTAAAGGGAGGGGCAAACTGTTAGTCACGGTCAGTAAGGATTGAGAAATTGCTGAAAAAGGAGTTTAAATGCATTAACTCTTAATTAACATATATTTGATGGATAAGAAAATAAACTATAAATTAACATTATAAAATTGCTATAATTCATAAAGCATCAGTGTGATGTGCATCATGGATTTCAACTTTGCTGAGCTCAATCAATTTGAATAATTGGGTAATACTGCAAATGGGTTTATGTGGGCTGGGGGAAAATGTATAGATCTGACACAATTTGACACATTTGCACAATAAATGTCAACAGTCCAAGCTGTTGAAATCCTCTCTGCTTTCTGAGCGTCATGGCCTCTTGTCTCTCCATGAGGATGCATTAATGCCAGACCTCTTCATCCTCTTCTCTCCTCTCAGCTCAAGTGCTGTACTGGCATGAATTTTGCACAAACACTTCTGAAGCACGAAAGTCTTTACATATACATCCCTCATCCATTCCCCCATCCGCCTGCTTGTGGTGTTAACAACAGGTTGTCTGCTGCCACTTGGACAGTCTCATTCAGACATTCAACACTCGACCAGATGAACTTGAAGAGTGGCCACTGCATCACTACAGACTGGACACATAATGGAGCAGGACAAAGGCTGGAATTAAGAAAGGCATTGGTGACCTTATATTCAGACGCTTTAGGTGCTTTTTCATGTATGAGTCCGATTTTTCTTCCTGTGAGAGATGCAGCTCCGTGCGGCCTGTGATCATTAGTCTTACTGATTTGTAAAGAAAGACAAAGGTGGAACAAATCCAACTTTCTTTGCAATTCACTGTATTGAAGTAAATAAGAGTAGCTTGCAGGCAATTTGCATTCCACTTCTCCAGTAATGAATCACACCCTGAAAGATTCTCTTTTTTATTGTCAATAGCCTTTGAGATATGACTAAAGGCTGTGAAAGTGATATTTATTCCTGTGGTATTGTCAGTGTCTCTTCCCTCCTCCGGTCTCCAGCTGAATGGAGCTTGTAAGAAAAGCTTTTTCAGGCAGAACAAAGCAGGGCATTAATCATTCAGAAACGGCTTGCGCCGTCCTCTGGGATCCGACAGGGCTCAATGCAAAATCTGTTAAAAGAAATAGTTTTGGAGACTCCGCCAAAGGTCAAGTAGATGGATTAAGTGATAAAAGTCTGATGAGATAGAAGTCGACTACACAAAAGCAATATAACTGGGGTGGAGGCCCTGTCTCCTTGCAACCTTTTCAGAGGTCCTCAAGAGGACAGACAGGCGCCCCAATCCAATGTGACCTTAACCAAAGTATTCTGCAACTCTGAGTTATCTGTGGCAAACTAGATAATCTCATAGGTCAGCTGATAAGAGCTTTGATTCTGTGAGGGAGGTTGAAAGAATCTACAAATCATCATCATGGTCTCTTCAGTGTATGATGGTGAGAGTCTGCAAATGAGGAGCAGGAACACTGTGCCCTGAAGATCTGGCTTCTTCTCGCCGGGATCAAGAGATTGTTAAAAGCTCCCTCCATCAAGAGTGTGCTTACAGCATGTCAGGTTGACCATTTGGTCACATCTTTACTCTGTGGAACCATTTCTTTTTGGTGAGAGTGGTTCAAAACGTGGCACAAACTGCTCTGCACATTGTAGGGGTCATGGAAAAATGTCATATCTTCTTTGCAGTGTGAAGATCCTCATGTACCTCGAAGGATTTTTATTTTTGAGCCTTGCCCATAGATGTTATAAGAAACCAATGTTCAACTTAAGAAGAAACATTATTGTACCATCTTTGCACCAAACGGCTAACTAACACCAAGGTTTGAATTCAAGTCCATTAGATAAACGCTAATCTGTCTCACCAATACTTTGGTGTTAGATTATCAAACACGGTGAAACACATCTTTCATTAAGGGTAAAATAACTTCTTCAGCAACACTAGTGTTTTCAGTTCTAACTTTGTACAAAGAAAATTAAAGCTGGGATCTGAGAATATCTCGTCATTAGCAACTTCAAATCATGCAGTGTAAGAAAGCAATAAAAACCTCTAATAAATACCAAGATGAATGGGAAAGTCATTACCAAAAGTATGTTGGAATCAATCACCAATCAGCCCCAACAGGGGCTGATTGGTGATTGATATTCAGTTTTGTCATTATGGGGAATGATGTGTGGATTGATTCAATGCAACAAAATGTGAATACTTTATGTCGACTGAACTTCTCCTGAACTAGCCCAGACTGTGGTTCTGCTTATTCTACACTCAGTGTCACTCAGTGCAATCGAGCTGCTGTTATCATAAGAGATATAAATGAGAGGTTAACACTGTTAATATAAGATGCCAGGTGTAATCGGATGAAGACGTAAAGAGAGTTTGTTGTGAGGATAGCCAACACCGGTGTCGATGGGGTGTCAACAAAACCATGTGATCTCTGCAGCGGAGTTATTACGTGATGTACAGCCTCTGTATATTTTGATGCAGAATAATAAGCAGAAAAACTAAGTAAACATACCTTAGTTAAGTTGATACATAGTCTGTCAGTGTCTTTCAAAATAATATAATTAAATCTAATAAAAGGATAGTGCTGCGGAGAAGGTGTGTTTTCCAGCTAAAATACAAAGGAATAAAATATAAATAGATATTTAGTTTTTTTTACATATGAATGTTTGGTTTTCATCATTTTGATTGTGGACCAAACATCAGCCACAGCGCTGGTTGTCTGTTTATGCAAAGTTTATTAAAAAGAAATCACAACAGTCACAAAAGTGCTCTTCAATCGGCCTTTGAATAAACATGTGTGTAGCTGATAAGAAGAACAGTTCTTGAGATATACAAGTCACATACTGACAGAGCTTTCTGGAATCACTAGACAGAGGAAAGGTCACTGTTATTGATAGATCGTTCTTTTTTATTTTCTAACACATACAGGTAGATGGAGGGTGAGGAGGGGAGGAGGGAAGAGGGTGAGGAGGGTAGGGGGTTAAGGTGTAAGGTAGTGGGGGGAGCTGGGATGAGGGGATGATTGACAGGGCAGAGGGAGAGAAAGGATGGGAGAGGATATTAGGAGGGTTTGAAGTTGAAGAGAAAACAGGGGAACCTCCTCCTCGTCGTCCCCTCATTCTCCTCCTTCTCTCTCTTCTTCCTTTCTTTCTTTTTCATCTTCTCCCTTTCTTTCTTTTTCATCTTCTCCTCCTTCTTCCTTTCTTTCTTTTTCATCTTCTCCTCCTTCTTCCTTTCTTTCTTCTCCATCTTCTCCTCCTTCTCGCTCTTCTTCCTTTCTTTCTTCTCCTCTTTCTCCTTCTTGACCCTCTCCTTGTAGCTGTCGGTCCTCAAGACCTGTTCCTGAAAACACAGAGACAACATAAGTTTCACTCTTTTCTTTTTCAAAGTCTGAATCGGAAATAAATCAACAATCCAATATTATTCAATCAGAATGAGTTGGTGTAACGTACCTGAAGCACAATGTTCTGCTGGATCAGGAGTTTTATGGCGTCCTCCAGCTTGATTTCCCTTTCTAGGGACTCCTCGTGCTCGGTGGACCACCTTTCATCTAAGTCTCTCATTTTGTTTTGCAGCTCCTCTATTTCCTCTGACCTGCCCTCACTTTTGAGCATGTAGTGCTGCAGCTTGTCCTGCTGGAGCTTCAGGTCTGCATTCAGGGAGACGACCTCTTCCTCTTTTACTTTAAAGAGGGAGACGACCTCTTCCTCTTTGACTTTAAAGCTCATGTTCATGTTTCTGAGCTCCTTCTCCAGTTCCTTCTTTTTGACTTTTTCAGACTCCACGAGCTGAATCAAGCTGGTCAGGTCGTCTTTGGACTTCAACAGAAGTGAGGCAGAAGACTCCAACTTCTCGACCATCTTCTTTCTCTCTTCTCCCCAGGAAATATTTTTCATGGTGATCTGCTTTTTGAGAGCAGCGTTTTCAGACCTCAGCTTCTCCAGCTGTTGGTTTTCAGCCTCCAGGTCTTTCACCCGGGCATTTTCAGCCTTCAGCAAGGCATTTTCAGCCTCCAGTCGGCCGTTTAGGACCTCCAGCTCCTTCAGCCAGGCGTTTTCAGCCTCTAGCTCCTCCAGACGGGCGCTTTCAGCCTCCAGCTCCTTCAGGCGGGCGTTTTCAGCCGCCAGCTCCTGGTTCTCCCTCTGCGAGTCCTGGAGGGCTCGGCGGAGCCTTTTCTTCATGCTGCACTTGTGTTGCTCATCTCCTGAGCTTTTGATCCTCTCCATGTCGATTAACAGGTGCTGCAGTGTAACAAGAAGGTTTCTGTAGAGTACTTTCTTCTGTAGCTGTGTACAAAAGTTTTTGTAGAGTATTCTCTTGTCTTGTGATGGTCGAAAGTCACTGGAGAGAAGTTTCTCGTGTGTCTGATGTTGGCTCACGGTCGTCGTGTCTGGTTCCACTGACAAATGTTTCTCTTAAATAGGTGAGCTAAATTGCTATGATCTGTTTCATTCTACAACACAAGTATGACTTTGAAGTTGATCAAAGGAGGATTCCTATCAAAGGAGGATTCCTTTGATCAACTTCAAAGTCATACTTTAATCACAGATGAAGACCATAGACTGTATATATAGATGGACGAAGAGTGAAAATGAGGCTAGTAGTAGGCGTTCACCCGGCGCCATCTTGCCGGTGCTGACTCCTCCTAGTTCCTGGCTAACCAATAAATGGGCAAAGAGGAGGAGCGCGAGTGAAGACTGACAGCTGAGCCACGCCCGCAGAGCTCAACTTTACCTGGTTAGCTCAGGCTAAGGAGCTAGGCTACATGCTATCCGCGGCCGCAAACCGGCTAGCGCTGCGGTGTTGTTGCTTCAGGATGGTCGCGATCTTTACAACGAACTCACTAGAGGTAAGTAACCTTGAAACTACACAACAACAAAACCTATTGCTTTATCTATTATCATAATCATATGCTTACATGCCTCAAGTGGTTTTTAATATGTAATTGTTGTAAAAGTTACAGTTTATTTAACACGTGTAATTAACAGATTGAAGTAAATTAACTACACTACTACAGAGTTGTGTGTTTGGTTGTGACTTGATTTTAATTTTAATAAGTTAATAAGTTAATATCAATACGCTACATGTGTAAGTTGCATGTGATAGTAACTATATGTTCCACAAATGTTCTGATACAGGCTGGTATAACCACCATTACTATTGCCACCTTCTTTATTTAGCCTGTTATGGAATTTACAGTGAATTAGACAGTTTAGATATGATTATAATCTCCACACTCCACTGTTGGTTCTCATATTTATTATATAATTATGTTTTCACACTGAGAGAAGTGGAGAGACTTGATGTGGACTGTTATCAACAGCTCTGTGAGAGATTATCACCTTGAATATTACAGATGAGGTAGAAAGACATTTGATCTATTTGTACAATGTTTTATTTCTTTCAGTACATTACATTTCATTTAGCTGATGCTTTTATCCAAAGCGACTTACAATATGTGCATTTAACCATGAGGGTACAAACCCAGAGCCCAGTACATTGGTTCTGTCTGAAATCTGTGGTGCTTCCACCTGCTGAACACAGAATAAACTGTAAGAACCAGTCTTTGCTGGAACATACACAACATAAAACATCCTTTTATAGTGAGTTTCTTCTTTTCATTAGATGAAGCACTGCAGCACCTGATGTCCTCAGCATCCACTGTGGCAGCAGCAACATGGTGGAGATCGGCAGCTTCAGGCTGGTCAACATGAGGACGACCTGCACCAGCTTCATCTGCACAACACTTCATGTTTTCCCCTTACCCTAAAGATGGCCTGCAACTGTTTAGAGTTGGCAGTCATTGCTAAGTGTCATGGATAATAGAGTTAGTTTCTATATTCATTATGGTTGGTTAAAAAAATGAACACTTATCAGAACAATGTTTATCTTTTACTTTCTGATTTGATACACTTTAGATAAAACCCAGTGTTTTATTTTCTTCTTTGCCATAAGAGACAAAACACAGTCAGCACAGCTGTGTCCTTCAGGCTCGTCCGTCCCTAATAAAATGACAGGAAACATAAAAGTATGGCATTATTGTAGAGGAAGTGTTACTTATGAACAAAGTTTGTATCCTTATTTTCTGTGGATATTCAACTATGTATTTGAATATGGTTTTGGATTAAACAGTGCACTACCAAGACAATGAATGTACAGTATGGAGTTCTTCCACATTAATAGTATTGCATATATAATTTAATACATTATGTATTATGTGCAATACTTTGCTTTGATTGTTTGTAAGTTATGAAAACAGGTCTGTACCTGGAGTCAGTGTTGAAGTGATGACTCTCAGTGTTCAGTCTGGTTGGATTCCAGTTGTGTCTCATGTTGGACATCCACAGGTGCAGGCTGTCTGAGTCACCTAGAGGAACATTCAACACAAATACACAGATATGTAAAGTCATACATGTGCCAGGTTAACTCCTTAACAGACTTTTACATGGTAAAAATAAAAGTTTATTACTTCAAAGTTCATCAGATCATAATCATTTCAGCTTAGGAAATAGGTGGTGGACATCAGCCTCAGGTTCTCTATGTGACTGTCTATTCTAGTAAAGTTACACTTCCTATAATTTATTTATGTGACAAAAAAATACATTATTCTGCATGTCCACTTATTTAACACAATAATTCAGTAAAGTCTGCCTAAGATTAACGATGTAAAAACTGAATGTAGCCGACAGGTTTAGTTTTCACTAACACGTTACAACACATCAACACCAATACTCTGAATAAAGAGCTTTAGGAGACGTAATGCTACTTTAAACAGCTGCTCTTAAAATGCAGATGTGACTTTAAATACTCACGTTTCAGTTGATCACAGTAAATCTGTTTCTGCAGAATAATAATCTGTGTAACGTAGTCAAGTCAAATGGGTTGGCGAGTGAAACAACTTTACATAACATTAGATATCTTACGTGGTGGAGCTTATTCTCCAAACACACACACCTGTCGCCTGTCTCAGTTTAAACGATTCATAACGCTTCTCTCTGCTGTGTGGACCGGTTCATGTCGGTTCATGTCGGTTCATGTCGGTTCGATAACTCCCGTACGGTCTCGTTAGCATCGCCATTACTAGCGGAGCTAAACTAACAAGCCAGGTACAGAGACACCGATACCTGCTCATCACTACTAACACATAAATAACATACTATACTTTACTTACCACAGAAACGGGAGCGCATACGTCTTTAACTTCTCCGTCAGGAGAACAAGCCGAACATCAAACCGTATTATTCGTCCGATATGTGAGTGAAACCTCTCCACAGACTCAGGTCGTGTTCAGTGACGGGGGTTAGCCTGTTAGCCTGTTAGCTCAGGTGAAGCCGAGCAGGCAACAGGCTAGGAGCTGGAGTCGCGAGCTAACGGTGACGTCACCTGTCCATCAAGTGATAATTATTCATAATATCAAACCTCTATATAATTTAAACGAGTGAGTTAGAAAAAAATTCACCCCCCTCAGAGTTGTCATGAAGGAAGAACTAAGTGATTGAGACTAAAACCGTTTTTTGAACCAGGCTGTAAACAGGTTTAATTCTGCTCTAAAGTCGGGCTTTTTAACATGGGAGTCAATGGGAATTGACTCTTTCTTGGAGCCAGCCTCAAGTGGCCACCCAGTGAACTGCAGCTTTTTGCACTTCCGTATTGGCCTCATCGCTCAGCCCGGGATGTTGCCCCTTGGGTGTAATACAACAGAATTCTTCTTTAATCGAAAGAAAGTAAGAAATCCTGCTCTGTTTTGTTCCACTTTTACTTTTACTAGCTGGGGCACAGTCTCCTGCATCTTTTTACCAGGTGCATGCTGGGATAGGGTCTACAAAACACAAGCTATATGGAGTACTGATACATTTCCTTCACACATCATCTATGTTCTTACCTGTTTGTGCTCCTTCTGTACTAGGACTGATTTAAATTATGCACAACACTCCCAGACTCCTTTTAGAGTGCATGCATGGTCGTGTGTGGGCATGGACACGTTCTCTCCCTCAGCGATCCCTGCACCCCACTCTTGTCTACTAATGAATACCGGTGGAATGAGGCGCTCTAATGGAATTACACTTTAATGATGTTTGCTGATTTTACGACGATAATTAATTAGATCAGTGTAATCTCCTTCTCCCAAAAATCCTTCCCCTGCGAAAAAAACACGACCCGACAGCGTCCCACCGCCGCCCGCCACATTATAGACAGCAATGGTGACCTACTCCCAGGGACAAAGCTCTCTCCCTAAATGAAGCCAGAGCAGACACGGAGGCCGCTCTGTCCCCAGATTCTCCACTGCTGGAGGTGTTGCCAATTACCCGATGTCAATGTAAGCATTTTAATTCCACTTCTCTACCCAGAGTTCCTGACGCAGCCTGCTAAGTGCATCCCAAAGCACCTCTTGGGTTTGAGTGTTGCACACAAATCCACATTTAAATGAGGTGTCATCAAGCTTTAACTGTAGCCACATGTTGTATATTAACTGCCAGACTAACCGTGATATGAAACACACATGCATTCATGAAAGACAACAAGGATAGTTATGGGAGGGGAACCAGTTGTTGACTTTAGGGAGATATAAAGGAGGGTTAGATGACAGGCAGCATGGTTTGTAAGCTAGGGCCTACTTTAATAAAATGCCCTTACCGGCCAAAAATTCTCAATGACAAATATTTGTAATACCTTAAGGTAATTGAGCAAAAACAAGATAATTATTCCCATGTTGGAGATATGTATGGCTCCAGAGGCCTATTTTCATGTGAGATTCTTTCTCTGATAAACTTCCAATTGGAATAACTTTTTAACTTATAAAAGTGGAGGAGCTTGTTTGATCCTTAATTAAAAGTGGAGGAATTGACTCATTTAATTGCTCTTGTGACTATTGTACCATTATATATGTGTAAGTGGCATTTTTGATAGTTGATCGAAGTGAAGAGAATAGGTGTGTTCGACTTCATGCAGCAATGTGAAGCGCTGAATTAACCTGATGCATGCTGGTCTTAACACAATGCATGCTGGTTAGAATTCTTGTCCGACTTCATCCAGCGCTGCTAAACGTTATCAGGTCACACGATCTAAAACATTGCGGGAGCGAGCCGGCTGCAGTCAGACAGGGCAGTTGCTCTCCTCCAGCTGCAGCACCTTGGGGCCACCTCTGTGACAACTCTGCTCTGATTGGCTGAAAGCTTCACTTACACGAATGACGCATCTAATGTTTTTAAGAATTTCTAATAATTCAGATCCGTTTTCTACTCCATATATATCCATAAATCTAAAGTGTTAAAAGATATATATATATATATATAAGAACGTGCATATTATTAAGCTGCTGGATGAGAATCCATTAAGCTCCTCATTTTAACCCTACATTTGTAAAGTATCTATAGCCGTCCAGTAACTACATTTTCCTCATAAATCTAGTGGCAAAACATAATTTAGAAATTCAATTTTGGGGGGTTGATGTGACAGCTGATTGGTTAGGGTTCATGCCCTGAGCTGTAGGTCTCTAGTTCGGCTCCCAGCCGCCTTGACTGTTTACTACATTATTTCTCTCCCCTCTCCCTAAGTTATATTCAATTGAAGTACCTTATATTCAATTGAAGTACCTTATTTGTTGAAATCCTCCTCATGTCCCGATAGCCATCAATAAATAAGGTCAGCTGAAAAAACAAAGAAAAGAATCTGGTGTCCGTGCTCTTCACAGGATTATAATAAAAACGACCCATCATTTCATTCGTAGTGGACATCCAGCCTGTAGCCTCACTGCGTATCACCACTGATGCAGAGACGGGTCACGGTGAAGTAGCCTTCAAGCAGTTGTCAGTCAGTGCACGTTCACGTGTTTTGGGGGCGTAGCTTTGGATGAATGGAAGGGACGGGATGTATCAGTTGCATTTTTTTGTTTTAATGCAGCTTGCTCTCGCTGGCTTTTCTTGGATTACCAACCCTATCTTAAAGTGCAGTGCTTTGGTACATGTTCTCTGTGGAAGGAGGATTCTGATCAGAGGAATCTCGATAAATACAGGCCTTGAATATTTATTGTAAAAATCACATAGAAACATCTTGTTTTTATCAGCTTACGTAGTCTCTTTTCTTAAAAAAAAAATAGTCATCCAAGATAAATTTGACTTGCTTTGAATGGTCAGCTCATCAGAATTAATTGTGATAAAAGGATTGATATAGCAGCGTTCCTGGCACTGAAACAGATAGTGACTGCAGTAGTCCATGCTCCGTGAATATACCATATGCATACTGATTCCTGGTGTCCTGTTTTGAATTTGCATTTACAATGCAGCCGTCAAGTAGATGGTCACCCAGGAAAGTGAAATATTTGCCCCTCATCCATGCAATTGACATTGTGAGCGGCAGGCTGAGGCAAGTGGAAACAAACACTGCAAATGAGTCAGTCACATGGTAAGAACGACCTTGCTTTATGACTTAAGTGCTTCCCACCTTCTCCTGTCTGATCTGCCACTTCCATCTATCAATCTAATGATGTGGCAAAGGGCCAGGTTAATCAAGCGCAATTACTTTTGCTCTCGTTTATGACTGACAGTGATGCAGCACTGGACCGGCTTCAGTGTCAGGATGTTGGACAAACATAAAGAAGAGACAGAAACATTTGTAGGGATTTATCTTTACCGTGTTCTGCCCTGGAAAATAAATGGCGGCTCTGTACCAAAGGATATTTGAAAGGATTGTTTTGCTGTGATGTAGCTTCTTAAAGTCACTCAGCTGTCACCAGTCACCTGCTGTGTAACAACAACATCACAGCACATTGCAATGAGGCTGCAACTACTGTCAGTGTTTCCGCTGGCAACTTTTCTGCATGGCGGCTGGCCACACCAATATCCTTCAGCCATGGCCACAAAAAAACGAATCAATCCAAACAATCAATCATCTAATCCAATGTCGTGGTGACCCCCATCCTCCTCGCCCCCAGTGCGGTGCATGCATTATGGAGTTCATTTGGTTAATGGTACTAATATTCTATATTGCACTGTCACTGTGTAAAGTTTAGGTAGGTAAACAGAGCAGGTATTTAGTCAGGTGGGGGACGTGGGAGCTCTCCTTGCTCTCTTAGGTCCAAGCTGTTAGTTTAGCTCGGATCCCGGGTCTCTTCCTTTTCACTAACAGCCTTTTAGTACAGGGCTCCAGAGTTCGACCACTTTGGTCACACATGCGACCAAAAATCTGTGAAAAATATTCCTTGGTCACACCGATGCACCTAACATTTAGCTGGTGTGTCTTTGTGTATTTTAGTGAGTCTTGACACCTCTCTCCTCTCCTGTGAGTCTGGGAGCAAGGCCGACTTTACACCCACACACTGAACTCGGATGTCTGAGTTGTTAAATGCTTTTCCCTGAAATAACAACATTTCCTATTCAGAGGAATTGTTCGAAACGACTGGTTTAGTCTTTAACAATGTATTTTAAAAGCTTCTTATATTATCTATTGTTTAAAATATTCATTTTAAAAGTAACTAAAGCTGTCAAATAAATGTAATGGGGTAGATTATACAAAAATTCCCTCTGAAATGTATCAGAATGGAAAGTATGAAGTAGCATGAATTGGAAATACTAAAGAACAAGAACTTACAGGTTCTCATAAAAAAGAAATATTTGAGATTTACTCTATTTGCGACATTAGCTTCTTAGCTGTGCAAATTCCCAGAGAAAAAATACCTCGATGTAAGGTTTGCTCTTCTTTCTCTGCATGGACATTTTATTGGTTTTATTTTGTGTTATTTTTTGTCTTTGCAAATGTATTGGTGAATACAAATTATGAAATTAAAATCTCTCATAATTAGTGATCATTTTATTAGTAAGACAAATCTCCTAGAGGTGTTAAAGTGAAAACTGCAGATATGAATTTAGGAACCAATCAAAGATCTACTCAAGCTCATCCTCATCATCAATCTATTGCTACATCACTAATGTTAGTGCACTTTTGAATTACTGATCCTAGCAGAAGCCTTGTGAGTTCACCACCAAACATCATCCCTGTACTCACCAAGAGCTGCTTTTCTCTTTCTTTTGCAGATTTAAAGTAAGTTTGTTAAGTTTATTTAATACATATTTTCATAATCCCAATCAGTCCCCTTTTATTTATATAGTAAATAATTCATACAGTATTCATACATGAGCGAAACAATTTAACAAAACTGAGTTACCACAAAGTGTTTAAATATGGTGAAATTGTCCCCCCCCAGTAAACTAGCCGATGAATAATAATAATAAAACTGTTATGGGGAGTAGAGAGAGGAGAGATGACTGGAGAGGAGAGGAGAGGAGAGGAGAGGAGAGGAGAGGTTTTGGTTTTCAAAATCCATTTATTGTGCATTTCCAGGAACAAAAACCCTCCTTACATCAACCACCAGAGGTAAAACCCCAAAAACAAGGTTAGTACATAATAGAGTTTCCTTTCGATATATACACACACATACATGCACACATATATATATATATATATATATCCCCCCAACAGCCCATATGTGACTAAAAGTCAGCACATTGTCCATCATCCTGTAGTAGGTGTGTTCTACTTGAAGTCTGGCTTTCAGAAGTCCCACTAGCATTGGCGCCGGATGTACGCCACCAGTGTTCAGGCCTGGTTCCTATGTGTCAGCCAAATGGCTAGCTTGGCAGAACCAGAGACAAAGTTTAACAGTATCAACCCTGTGTAATCAAATTTACACCGTTAACAGTAGGCTAGAGGCCCCTCTTTTCTCCCTCCCCCAGTGCCATTACCACTTTGTAAGGAAAAATGTGCTCACCTAAAAACTCACTCTCCAACTCTAGAAAAAAATGATTAAAGGCCATTTTTACTGTAGGCTCATAACAGCAAAGGTATGTGATATCATTAGAAATATGAAGTCATTCACTTAAAGTTATACTACTGTACAATGTTTATTCATAGTGTTAATATTAACCACATAATCTGTCTATCAGGTTACTCAAATGTTGGTAATGTGTCAGTACAAGACAATAAATATATATATATATATGTATTTTGATGATTTGGAGAATCAAATAACACTGTTCCAGATTAGTGATGTGATGTTGGCATTTATTGTTTTTGAGTAGGCATCAAAATCAACAAGAGTACTCACATAAAGCATGTTATGGCATGGCGTCATACTAGTATAGGATTTATGTTTGATTGTAATTAAAGTTGGCATTTATTTACGTTATAAAGTACAAAGTTACTTACCCATGACAAATATCAGCTGTATGTGTGATCACGGAGAGGAATCGCAGGATGACCGGTGCGGAGAAATGCGTGTCCTGTGTGACCCGCCAGGCGGCTGCGCTTCCACGTCCTGTGTGAACCCGGCGTCAGTGCAGCCGCCGCTTCGGCGCTAGATGCATCCGCCGCCTCTGCGCAAGCGACACCGGCAGCAGCTTGCGCGCCGCTGCCGTCACCTGCCGCTTCATCGGGTCGCTGTTTATGCGGACACGAGAAGCGTTTGTGTCCAACATCTCCACATTCGAAACATTTAACACTCCCGGAGCGTGCCTACACCATGTAGTGACCGTCACCATACTTCACTCTGAAGGACACCTCCAGAGTGTTCGTGGGTGAATCTAGAAACATAAAGGCCTGTCGCCTCAGGGACTGCACGTGCTTCAGTTTGGGGTCCTTACATCCTAAATTCAGCGTTCTGAAACTGCTAGAAAATGTTCCGAACCTGCGGAGCTCAGCCTGTAAGAGCTCGTTGGGTATAAACGGCGGAACTCCGGAGACTGTGATCCGCGTGGAGGGAACCAACAGCGGGGAAACCTGCACGAAGCCGTCCCTAATATACAGGCCACTTTCAATCAGCTGGTACACCTGGCGTTCTTCTTTTAAAAACACCACCACTGCTTTGTTCATCCTGGAGGCGAAAACTAAATTTTCATGTCCTACCTGTTCGCCCACAGCCAGCAGGACCTCCTCCACCCTAATGTCATTTTCCGGCGGGACTATCCTCACTCCCTGCCGGATTGACGGAGGAGACCACCGACACAACCAGCGGTCTCTTGGTTGATACTTCATGCAAAGATGAGATGAAAAAGTACAAGGAAATACCCGTAAACAGACCGAAAACCAGTTCAAATCTCCGAGCCACTCACACGTCCACCACCACCACTCACACCGGAAACGGAAAGAGAGGAGAGGAGAGGAGAGGAGTAACTGAAGAGAAGGTTAGTGTAGGATCAATCAAAACTAATTTGCTAAACCTTTTGCTAAAATACCTGTACTTGTCTTCATAGATCTATAGCAATGCATATATTACATGTATTTTTTTAAATATACAAAATGAATATATAAAGTTTTATAAAATACACATGTTTATATTACCAAGCACACATTAGACATACAATATAGTATTAAACATTGTTTTAAATAATAAAATACATAAAAATTAATCTTGTGTGTTAATAATGATTTGTGAGATTTTGGTCCCTCCCAATGTTCACATGATTACAGCCTTGATTCAGTGGTTTATAAGGAAGAGAAGAAATCTCAGACAATCATTTCAGTTTTAGATGCCACAAGCATATAACAGGTGCCCTGTTGTTTCTATAATAATGCGGTTCTACATTTGTGAAACTACATAGGTACCTCACTTTGAATTGTCCAATGGCAAAGAGCAGCAAAGGAAACACTGGTTCATCCTTTATGAAAGGAAAGGAGATCAGAAAGGAAGCATTAAGCTCTTTTCCCCAGCAATTAGAGAATTAGACCAGTTCTTATTGTGCCATCAACATCATCATCACCACCGGGTCATTTCACTTAGTTAGGGACCTTCCTCAGCAAAATAGATTTTTGGCCACAACTATACAACTCTCCCAAAGACACGATATCTCATTGTCTGCTGCGTAACTTTAATGGATTACAGTCCTAAATCACTGGGATACGACTTTAAACCCTTTAACAGTTCTGTTTTACATTAGAGTATAACACACTGCATGTAGCCCTGAAGCCTAAAAACACACGTTAGCATGTTCCTTCCTTGTTAAGCAATATACACAGGTGACTGTTTAGGTATTTTAAACCCTGCATTGTTTACATCCAGCTTGCAGCCTTTATCCCTGCATGTACTCACATACTGTGCATCTGCCACCATCACATATAGATCAGTGGAATAGTTGTTAGGCCTGTGTAATCTTTCGCCAGCGTGTGTACACATGCTTATTCCATCTTGGCAACTCTATACTAAAGATCATAAACTTTTTGCCTATTTAAAATAACTTCCCTGCTTTTCCTTTACAACCGCTGTTGCAGCTAGATTTTTAATATAGACCAACGAGATGGATGAGTTACCTTGGATATCTATTCCTCTAACCCTTTTAGAATCACCTAACCCAAAGTCTTTATTCCACTTCCATACTTTCACCTTTTCATCTGTCCTCTCTCTGTTTTGTTCTCCTTCCATTGTCCCTGGACAATATGGCCTCATTAGTTAACTGGTGACCCTCCTAATTTCAGATTGGCTGCAGCAGTCTGCAAGCAGAGAGCACCCTGAGGCCCCCCATCAGCTCGCCAGATCATTAGCGAGAGACTCCTGCCTTCCTGCCCGTACACATCAAAACATGTCTGCCTCTGTCCTTGAGCAAAGGGAGGCGAGACAAGGGGAACATAAGGCTCAATAAATATTGCATTGCACTAAAGGCCTACCTTGAAACAGAAACACACTGAGCTGCAACCACCGGGGGCAGTTAACAGATGTTAGTACATGTTAAATGTTGTACTCCAGACACAGGAAACATGAATGATTCTAATTAGACTTGTTTGTATTATTATCTATTTAGGTCTTGTCTTCTGCAGAATTCACCTTTAAGTAGCCTGTGAAGTTTTTGAACCTGGTTGTTGCTGATTTTGTCTTGCAACTGTTATGACAATGTTCTGACCATTCTTGCCATCAATGTGTTTTTTTATCTTTTTCGAAACAAACCTTTGTTGTTGCCAGAAACATGGAATCTATCAATTACATTATTTAATGTTAACTTGAATTGAGGGCAGAAAGGGGAGGAAATCGATTCTGGACTCTTTCTTCTAATGCATATGGGTGTATATATACAAGATATACAAGAGAAAAGCCAACATGAGAACTGCAGACTGTCCACCTACTAGAAAGACAGCATGAGTCCACATACAGATTTAGAGCAGCTGTAATAGTTTTGATGGGAGAAAGGAGGGAGTTGTGAGTGTATTACTCAGAAACTAATTCCATGAAGGGAGGAAGTGGAGGTGGATGGTTGGGTATTCATAATATTAGAGTCCATGAGAGATGTTAATCAAGGGCTGCCCTTCCTGTTCCGTGGTTGGCCCCAGCTGGGAAGGCATGGCCTCCCTCAACTTCAGCAGCTGCTTGTTTCCTGTACCTGGTGCCCGCTCCCTGATTGGTTGGCCCCAGTCCCTGTTCCACCGAACCCTGAGAAGAATACATAAGCACAGACAACCTTCCAGTCACGGCAGAACTTGGCTGACCAGACATGCCTCACGCGTCGCACTGCTTGACATGCAAGCTTGTTTGCTTCTTTCATGATTGTAATATATGAGTCATTCGTTAAATTTATCACTAAATACCTGGGGACTTGGCCAGGCTATTCTAAAAACTGATCAAATAGCCTTAGATCGTAGGATTGTTTTAAGTGTGTATTACTCACACTAAGTTTACAGGTGCTTTTGGCATCTGATCTATTTTTTTCGCTCACCGCGAGTGAATCGGGCCAGAAAACACACGGAAAATTGATTTTAAACTATATAAATGATTTATTATATATGATGTAAATTATCAAATATGCCTCTCATACTTTGGATTTTCCTGCTGTTCTTCTGGAGTTTCAATTTCCCAGATTTTCCCCCACATGATGAAATTTCCCAATCTGCCCATCCACTATAATTATTTTTTGTACCTATTCCACACATTTATCCGTTGTGTCTAAACAGACAGACAGACACAAGCACACAAGCAGACAGACAGACAGAGAGAGGGGGGGGTGGCTATAGGCTTGCGTAGGTCAGTCACTTGTGAAGACCATCATCATTTACCCCCGAACCACTACATTAAGTTATTATTTACCCATGACAAATATCAGCTATATGTGTGATTGCAAAGTAGCAGAAGAAGCAGAATCGCGTGCAGACTGGCGCGGAGAAATTACCTTCCGGTGTGAACAGCCAGATGGCTGCTCGCAGGAGAGTTGGTGCTTCGCAGCGCTTCCGCCTCCGGTGTGTCTAGGGCGACAACACAATGCTCAGCCCCTAAAACTGACAATTTTGGAAAAGCTAGTTGCTCCGTTTCAGTTTAGAGGGTAAGACCTTTGAAAATGAGGACGCGGTCACCAGCAGCATTCACATTCCGTGTGATACGCATTTTCAGATGTGTTAATAGGGACCTAAATTATTTCTAAATGCTAAAGTTTCTAAAGTTCTTTGTGGCAATACAATCATACAAACAAGTGTACATAGTTTTCTAAATAGTACTGCATTAACTTAAAGTACATTGTAAGAATTTAACAACAGCCAAGAGGTCATAAGATGTAACACATTTGTCATATTAGAAAACTGTTAGTTCCAAAGCCATTAGCAGCAATTTAGGTTCTTATTAATCCCCCCACTTTACTTGCTGCATTACAATAACTATCGTGAATGAATTGACCCACAGACCCATTTAAAAAGGTTGTTGTAACTGTTGTAGTCTCTGGTTGTTAATTTCATTCCCACCCTTTCGGCTGCCATCTGGTTACATTATAGTGATGCTTGGCTCATTAAATTCTAAATCTGATGAGGATGATTTTATGCCCTGCGTGTTTGGAAGCCTTTGAAAAGACAGGTGTAAATACACCCATGGAGATGTGTTTTTGTTTATGTATGAAGAATGCATTGGGGCGATGTCTTCATCAAAGTGTTGCCTGACTCCCTCTCTAGCCTCATTTCTGGATGGGGTCAGAAATGATTTCATGCTTATTTTGGCTAAGCCTCTATTCACACAATGATTTGAAATACATCATGTTAAGCTTCTTCCAACAGGCAACGGAAAAAAGCCCCTGTTGAAATGTTTAAGCGGTTGTAACAAATATAAATGAAGTTCATTAAAAATGGAAAGCGTGCCGGGGATTAGTGAGGGAGAGCTGCTTGGCGCTGGTGGGACTTCTCCATGAAAAACCCTGCTGCTTAGGATCAACACACAAAATGGTGTCAATGCTGTTAATTGCCCCCAAGTCTCTGTCCCAGAGTATTGCTCTCAGCTGCCTCTGCTCTCTGACTAATCTGCACATGGTGTTAATCAATGCCACTGCGATTTCCATTGCAAGGCAAACTACTCTGTAACTGTGTTTGAGAGGATTTTACATTCCGTTCGATTCTCCTTTCACCATCTGAAGGCAGGCTGATGCATATTAGCTGTAGCTTTTGAGGAGCGGGTGTTCAATCTTGTCAGCAAGCAGAGTACTTGTGGACACAAGTAATAAAAAGGAAGAGTAGGCGTTTCCCTTAGAAAGACTGTTGATAATTTAACTCAACAGTTCAACAAATACACAAGAGCATCCGGGTTTAATATCTTGACATCAATGAATAAAAAAGGCTTCTGTGAGGTTGTTGTGGCCGGTACCCTCCAGCGACTGGCCTATTTTTTTTGTTTGTTTGTAAGGATTCAGGTGTTGTTATTAGCTACATATATTTGGGACATGGAATTTGTGAAACAAAGTTCGGCCTATATGTGCAGTCAAAAGCCTGAATCCGCATGTCCCTTTGTTCTGGAGAAAACCAGACCCTCCAGGACTCAGTCTCCCAGGGGTTCTCAACGTCACACAGAGGTGTGAAAACCCCCCAGGGACACAAGTTTCAACTCCTATTGGTCACTCTGGGCCCCATGACCTGTGAGGTCAACGGGCCAATATAAGGCCTGTTCCCCCTCTCTTCTATCTCTTTTCTACAATCCCTCCCTGTCCAGCCTCTTTCCATTCACCTCTTCGAGAGGAGCACACCGGCCTTCCACGAATCCTCTCAGAGGAGAAGGGCGACGGGCCAGCTCACTCTTTCAACTCAAATAAACTTCATGGAGGAGAGTTGCAGCTTCCAGCTCATCTCACCAAGGAAACCTCCTCGCAATCCAAGCTCTACCAACCTCTAAGCCGCGAAGCGATGTCCTGCAGGAGAACTTCAAACAGCAACTGAGCTGCACAGCCCAACAGAACCATGAAGGCAGGAGCCACAAACCAGCAAGACGACTTCACAGAACTGCGAACTGCACAGCAACTTATTTTTTCCCCTTTCCATGGACGAGTAACACAACTGGGCTTAATAATTATACTAGGCTAAGCAAAGACTGTCTATTCGATTCCTTGTGATGTTTATAAGTTTGATTTGTGTTGCTGTGATATTGTGGTTACCAGTTATTTGAAAGTTAATGTTAGTTATGCTCTTCAGTCTTTCCTTGCATGCATCTAGTAACTTTCTCTAATTTGGCACACACACAGACACACGCATATCTCTTCACCCTATTATCTCTGACCCCCGCCACATGTCATAAACACTCCAAAGGGGGGAGGGTGTTATCTTCGAAGTGGCCAGCCGCCATTTTGGAAGCACACAGACACACAGACACACACACATACTCACATACACATCTTTGTTTAGTAAGTACACCGTTAGTAATTTGTGTTTTTATACTTTATTATATTCATAATAAATGTTTTTCTTTCACAAATGTTTTTTTCATTAATGTTGCATAAGTGAATTTTGCCAACCTCTACACTGTCAAGAACTCTATATCCTTCAACTTAGCTAACTATCTATATGGTAATTTTGGTTATACCTATTAATGTAATTGTTAATCAGAGTTCCAAATTTGTAGTTAGTACTTTTATGAGACTTAATCAATAAATTGGCTATCTTTTCCCTTCCTTTGAAGGGTGGTGCCCCGAGGTAACTTTAATCAATTAAAGTTATGATTTAATATTAATATTTTTAATATTAATATTCAATATTTTATTTTGATAACCAAATTTATTGAATGCCGAAAGGCACACCATTTTATGGTATCACGTTTAATGCATTATTGCACAACATTTACTTACCTTTTTTGGGGTTATTAGGTAGAAATACCTACCTGTAAGTGCCTTTTTATTGTCATTAGGTGTTGTTATTTCATACATAGTAAATGTATAAATATGTTTGTGAAATGTGAAATATGTTTGTGAGATGTTTGTTAATTCAAAACATGTGTGGTTAAAATAATGTCGGAAAGGTCTGGCAGAAACAATAGAAAGAATCTGAGAAGCATAGGTTTACCTATCAGTTTATTATTTCTATGCATTATTGTAAAGTGAATAATTTTGTGAAGAAAAGTTGAACTTAGTGTAAACATGTTGAAATATATCAGTTTTATTGGCATTTGAAGTGTGAAGGGGGTCCCTTTCTGTATCTCCTTTTCTTCCCCCCCCTTCTGCCCTCTTTTTCTTTCCTTGTCCTCCACCGCAGCAGTCCCCTTTTTCTAACAAAACGTAACAAGTCCTAACAATTTACCTACCAAGTCCTAAATGAAGTCCGAACAAATGTAACCAAAGTCCTAACAAAGTCCTAACCAAAGTCCTAACAGTTGTTAAGACTTTGGTTAGGACTTGGGTAGCCCCTCCATGTGAAAGTCATGTGACAAGAGCAGCACCAACAGTGACGCTACTTCTCTCTAATTCTTAGCAGGGGAACAAGAAGAAAATTTGTATGTACAATTATAATATGGGCTTATATTACACAACTTTATGTCTCTGTTGCTCTGTTACAAGGAGCGTTACCATTACCAGTGTAGAAATCCATTGGGGTTTCCCCGCGCAGGTTCAAACCAAGGGGCAACATCCCGGGCTGAGCGATGAGGCCAATACGGAAGTGCAAAAAGCTGCAGTTCACTGGGTGGCCACTTGAGGCTGGCTCCAAGAAGGAGTCAATTCCCACTGACTCCCATGTTAAAAAGCCCGACTTTAGAGCAGAATTAAACCTGTTTACAGCCTGGTTCAAAAAAGGTTTTAGTCTCAATCACTTAGTTCTTCCTTCATGACAACTCTGAGGGGTGAATTATTTTCTAACTCACTCGTTTAAATTATATAGAGGTTTGATATTATGAATAATTATCACTTGATGGACAGGTGACGTCACCGTTAGCTCGCGACTCCAGCTCCTAGCCTGTTGCCTGCTCGGCTTCACCTGAGCTAACAGGCTAACAGGCTAACCCCCGTCACCGAACAGGACCTGAGTCTGTGGAGAGGTTTCACTCACATATCGGATGAATAATACGGTTTGATGTTCGGCTTGTTCCCCGGACGGAGAACTTAAAGACGTATGCGCTCCCGTTTCTGTGGTAAGTAAAGTTTATTTTATGTGTTAGTGTTAGGAGTGATGAGCAGGTATCGGTGTCTCTGTACCTGGCTTGTTAGCTTAGCTCCGCTAGCCTGCAGGCAAGATACCAGCAGTAATGGCGATGCTAACGGGACCGGATGGAGTTATTACCGACATGAACCGAGACAGGCGACTGTGTGTGTTTGGAGAATAAGCTCCACCACGTAAGATATCTAATGTTATGTAAAGTTGTTTCACTCGCCAACCCATTTGACTTGACTACGTTACACAGATTATTATTCTGCAGAAACAGATTTACTGTGATCAACTGAAACGTGAGTATTTAAAGTCACATCTGCATTTTAAGAGCAGCTGTTTAAAGTAGCATTACGTCTCCTAAAGCTCTTTATTCAGAGTATTGGTGTTGATGTGTTGTAACGTGTTAGTGAAAACTAAACCTGTCGGCTACATTCAGTTTTTACATCGTTAATCTTAGGCAGACTTTACTGAATTATTGTGTTAAATAAGTGGACATGCAGAATAATGTATTTTTTTGTCACATAAATAAATTATAGGAAGTGTAACTTTACTAGAATAGACATTCACATAGAGAACCTGAGGCTGATGTCCACCACCTATTTCCTAAGCTGAAATGATTATGATCTGATGAACATTGAAGTATTTGTGTTGAATGTTCCTCTAGGTGACTCAGACAGCCTGCACCTGTGGATGTCCAACATGAGACACAACTGGAATCCAACCAGACTGAACACTGAGGGTCATCACTTCAACACTGACTCCAGGTACAGACCTGTTTTCATAACTTACAAACAATCAAAGCAAAGTATTGCACATAATACATAATGCATTAAATTATATATGCAATACTATTAATGTGGAAGAACTCCATACTGTACATTCATTGTCTTGGTAGTGCACTGTTTAATCCAAAACCATATTCAAATACATAGTTGAATATCCACAGAAAATAAGGAAACAAACTTTGTTCATAAGTAACACTTCCTCTACAATAATGCCATACTTTTATGTTTCCTGTCATTTTATTAGGGACGGACGAGCCTGAAGGACACAGCTGTGCTGACCGTGTTCTGTCTCTTATGGCAAAGAAGAAAAATAAAACACTGGGTTTTTATCTAAAGTGTATCAAATCAGAAAGTAAAAGATAAACATTGTTCTGATAAGTGTTCATTTTTTTAACCAACCATAATGAATATAGAAATTAACTCTATTATCCATGACACTTAGCAATGACTGCCAACTCTAAACAGTTGCAGGCCATCTTTAGTTAAGGGAGGAAAACATGAAGTGTTGTGCAGATGAAGCTGGTGCAGGTCGTCCTCATGTTGACCAGCCTGAAGCTGCCGATCTCCACCATGTTGCTGCTGCCACAGTGGATGCTGAGGACATCAGGTGCTGCAGTGCTTCATCTAATGAAAAGAAGAAACTCACTATAAAAGGATGTTTTATGTTGTGTATGTTCCAGCAAAGACTGGTTCTTACAGTTTATTCTGTGTTCAGCAGGTGGAAGCACCACAGATTTCAGACAGAACCAATGTACTGGGCTCTGGGTTTGTACCCTCATGGTTAAATGCACATATTGTAAGTCGCTTTGGATAAAGCATCAGCTAAATGAAATGTAATGTACTGAAAGAAATAAAACATTGTACAAATAGATCAAATGTCTTTCTACCTCATCTGTAATATTCAAGGTGATAATCTCTCACAGAGCTGTTGATAACAGTCCACATCAAGTCTCTCCACTTCTCTCAGTGTGAAAACATAATTATATAATAAATATGAGAACCAACAGTGGTGAGTGGAGATTATAATCATATCTAAACTACTGATTCAATGTTAATTCCATAACAGGCTAAATAAACAAGGTGGCAATAGTAATGGTGGTTATACCAGCCTGTATCAGAACATTTGTGAAACATATAGTTACTATCACATGCAACTTACACATGTAGCGTATTCATATGAACTTATTAAAATTAAAATCAAGTCACAACCAAACACGACTGTAGTAGTGTAGTTAATTTGCTTCAATCTGTTCATTACACGTGTTAAATAAATGGTAACTTTTATAACAATTACATATTAAAAACCACTTGAGGCATGTAAGCATATGATTATGATAATAGATAAAGCAATAGGTTTTGTTGTTGTGTAGTTTCAAGGTTACTTACCTCTAGTGAGTTCGTTGTAAACATCGCGACCATCCTGAAGCAACAACACCGCAGCGCTAGCTGCGGTCAAGGGTAGCATGTAGCCTAGCTCCTTAGCCTGAGCTAACCAGGTAACGTTGAGCTCTGCGGGCGTGGCTCAGCTGTCAGTCTTCACTCACGCTCCTCCTCTTTGCCCATTTATTGGTTAGCCAGGAACTAGGAGGAGTCAGCAGAGGCAAGATGGCGCCGGGTGAACGCCTACTATTAGCCTAATTTTCACTCTTCAGAAACCAACGGGTGACGTCACGGACCCTACGTCCATTATATATACAGTCTATGGTGTGTACACACACATCAAAGAGAACTAAGCAGCTAGTCTGACATCATAGCACCAGGCTTTAGCACCAAGTTCTTTTGGTGTGTGTGTTCCCTTTGGTGTGTGCTATAATCTCATTTCTGATATCTCCTTTGTCCTAGTTGATCAGTGTATGGTAGGGTAGTACACGGAGAACAGAGAGAGCACTTCCGACAGGAATAGTACGATTTTTAAAAACTAAGCCAATAAGAGAAGTATTGAAAAACAATATCAGAAACATGAAGATGGACATCGACAGCATTCTGCCCATTGTGACGTCCTTTTTCCAAGGCATGACATCAGAACAATGGAATCTTTCGAAAAAAGGCAAACCTGATGTGGCCACAATGACCATACTCGGAGAGAAACTGCTGGAAATTGTCATTTTGATGACACAATCCATCCTAAAGGATCTTGAGAGCACAGCTGTGCCTGTGTCTGAGAAGAGTGTGATTTGCTCTTTGGGCAACACACTTCCTCAGGTTTTGCTCAGGCTCTTGACGCTCCAGATGAAATCAATCTTGTAAGTTCAGAGAATTTGACCCAGTTGACTGCTAAAGAGATTGCAGAGTGTGTCAACTCTGTCCTTTCCATGGGCGTGGACAGTGTGAAGGCAACTACTCCTCGTGTCACACCTCCAAAAAGACTACAAGGTATGATTCAACAGGCCGGCAAAATGATCAAGGGACTCATGAGGAATCTGAAACGTATGTGTGCACCTTCTAAGAGCAAAAGAAGGTCTACCAACTGGTCAATGAAGATGACAGTCAGTCATCATCCTCATCCCAGAAGACAATCTCAGAAGACAGGGAAAGTCTTCTGTCTGCAACATCCACAACTGTCCAGGAGATCATTAAGGAGGAGGTCTCTCAATACACAGAATCTACTAACGATGAAATGTCCGACTATGATTATGATCAGTTGGAATCTGGCTCCACTCTGGAGATTAAGAATGTTGCAGATGACGTTGTTGAGGTGATTGTGGATGAAATCATGTCGCAAAACAAAGATGATCCAGAAACAGCCCAGAGCACACCCTCTCTGAAGAAAGTGTCTGAAAGGATTAGGACCATCGCTGCAAAGCAGTTTGCCCAAGCTCCATTTGTTATTGTGGGCAGACTGAATAACAAGTACTTTGACAGCCTTTACAACCCGGCCTTTGACAAGGTTTGGGTAGGCAGTCAATGCAATCTGTTACGAGTGATATTGACACTCTGCTTCCAACAGCAGTTGGTGAGATACAGCAGGGGCAGAATGGGTCTCAATGGATGGATGATATTTTCAGTGGTGACAACCTCGAGTTAACCAACGAGCTGAATAATATCCTCAGCAATCACATAGATAGGATGAGATTTAAGATGACCTCACGACCAAAGCCTCACAACCACGGTGCACAAGCATAACGGTTTGTCCGCCACGTGCTATAATATCAGCTGACATCCTTGCCATTGTGTGGTGTTTCCTTGGAGTAATGAGGTGGTGGCTTCACACACAGTCAGAAACTCTCACTTCCACGGTGATAACACATAGTTTAGAAAAAGCTGTGTCAGAGGGCCCGATCGGTGGGGCCAGTCTGCCTTCGGCACCTGGTAACGGGTCTGGCTCAGAAAGCAAGGTGACCACTCCTGAATTCAGTGAAGAATACAGAGAAGAGCAAGAACCAACAGTGGAAGGAAGGAAATTACCCATCAGGATAATTGTTCTGAAGCTGGTTTCAGGATCTTTGCTAAAGCAAAGTTGTCGAACACTCTCAGATCACCAAACACCATCATCGAGCTCCCTCGAAAACATATGGGTCGAAATCAAGGATGAAGATTTTGAGATCACCCCAAAAATGATGAAACAACTTGACAAAGCCGTTTTCAAAAAAATCTGCAAAAAGTGGCACGGTGTTGTAAGTGTGCTGTCAGAATTGGAAATGGAAGACCCAACACTGGACAAATATATTGTCTCTGTCGTCAAAGATCTGCTTGTGACACCACCATCAAGATCCAGCGCCATCAGCAGGTTCTTCTCCAGACTGTGCAACGCCTTCTCCAAACCTTTTTAATCAAGAATTTTGTTACCAGATTACCAGAATGAAAGTGTGTAACTTGGATAAGTTTTAGTCTTTAGTCCCCACAGATTCCCATTTCCATTTTAATTGTCGTTGCTTGCGACATTTGAAGGCTTTTGAACAAAGATTTTCAGCAAAGTGACTCTTTCTCCACAGCAGATGTTAAAAATGAATGTGTGTTTTTGATTGCCCAAAGGCAGCTCCTTGCCGAGTCCTTGCAGAGTGATCACAGTACAGTTCCTCTGGCTGCAGCAATAAAATCTGTACCCTAATGACAAATTATGAGAGGACTTTAAAGGGGTGAAGAAGAAATGTAAAGTAAAACCCTCCAGCTTGTCTTACTGTGAACATGCGTGGTTTTGACAGATGTTATAATGATGATGCAGTTTGCACATGTTCTGGTGTTTACTGCGGCCGTTGAATGTTGAATAAAGTTTAACAACGATAGTGTCCGTCATTTTATGTACTTTTTTATGCACCCAGGTGCTGCAGCTGAAGGAGAACAACTGCACGGTCTGATTGCAGCTGACTCGCTCCCACAATATTTTAAAGGGGACATAGCATGCCCATTTTACCACAAGTTGATATGGTTCCTTGGGGTCTTAATGAAATGTCTGTAACATACTTTGGTCAAAATACCACAAGGATCATTTAAAACAGCACCCTTTTTACCCCTTATAAAACAGCCCTCCACAGAGTGACCTGTTTTGAGTGCCTGTTCCTTTAAATGCTAATGAGCCAGCTCCCCCTCCCCTCTCCCCCATGATTTTAACGATATAAATTACATATTTTATATGATATAAATTATCAAATATGCATCCCATACTTTGTATTCCCCTTCTGTTGTCCTGGAGTTTTAATTTTCCCTATCACATAATTAAATGTCCCCTCTGCCCATCCACTACAAGCACACAAGCAGACAGACAGAGAGAGAAAGAGAGGGGTGGGGGTGGGGGTGGGGGGGCTATGAAGACCATCATTTACCCCCGAACCCGACATTCAACGGGTACAACAACAAGCGGAGAAAGCAGAATCGCGGGCTGACCTTATATATACAGTCTATGGGGCTGACCAGCGCGAGAAATGCTCGCCCGTGTGAACAGCCAGGCGTGCGCGCTTGGGAACGGCGCTGCGCTGCCTCGCTGCCTCGCTGCCTGCTGCCTCGTGTAAACCCGGCGTAATGAGTGTGGGGACGGGGGAAGGGGCGATGAGGTGGGGGGGGGCCAAGACCATGTAGGAGACTTCCAGTGCCTTGTTACGACACAAAACCCAGGAAGCTCAATCGAGTCGCTCAAGCATGACGTTTCTGACTTAGAGGAACCATAACAAAACGCGCGAGTGTTTTTTTCCCAGAGTTTTTGGGTTGGTAGACATGCCAGATACCCACATTAACGTGTAGAAGCACTAACAAAGTGGAATTTGCATGCTATGTCCCCTTTAAGGTCATGTGACATGGTGATGTTTTGCAGCGCTGGTAAAAGTCAGACAAAATTTCTAACCAGCATGCATCACGTTAGATCAGTGCGGTGCAGAGTCACATGAAGTCAAAAGAACCCATGGCTTCCCAAGGTAGCTACCGCTGCTATAGCAACAGTCAATATTTGGGGCGTGGCTTGTTGGAAAGCCTGGTGCTATGATGTCAGACTAGCTGCTTAGTTATCTTGGATGTGTGTGTTCTCTTGACGCAACAGTGTTCTCTTTGGTGTGTACACACATCAAAGAGAACTAAGCAGCTAGTCTGACATCATAGCACCAGGCTTTAGCACCAAGTTCTCTTTGGTGTGTGTGTTCCCTTTGGTGTGTGCTATAATCTCATTTCTGATATCTCCTTTGTCCTAGTTGATCAGTGTATGGTAGGGGTAGTACACGGAGAACAGAGAGAGCACTTCCGACAGGAATAGTACGATTTTTAAAAACTAAGCCAATAAGAGAAGTATTGAAAAACAATATCAGAAACATGAAGATGGACATCGACAGCATTCTGCCCATTGTGACGCCCTTTTTCCCAAGGCATGACATCAGAACAATGGAATCTTTCGAAAAAAGGCAAACCTGATGTGGCCACAATGACCATACTCGGAGAGAAACTGCTGGAAATTGTCATTTTGATGACACAATCCATCCTAAAGGATCTTGAGAGCACAGCTGTGCCTGTGTCTGAGAAGAGTGTGATTTGCTCTTTGGGCAACACACTTCCTCAGGTTTTTGCTCAGGCTCTTGACGTTCCAGATGAAATCAATCTTGTAAGTTCAGAGAATTTGACCCAGTTGACTGCTAAAGAGATTGCAGAGTGTGTCAACTCTGTCCTTTCCATGGGCGTGGACAGTGTGAAGGCAACTACTCCTCGTGTCACACCTCCAAAAAGACTACAAGGTATGATTCAACAGGCCGGCAAAATGATCAAGGGACTCATGAGGAATCTGAAACGTATGTGTGCACCTTCTAAGAGCAAAAAGAAGGTCTACCAACTGGTCAATGAAGATGACAGTCAGTCATCATCCTCATCCCAGAAGACAATCTCAGAAGACAGGGAAAGTCTTCTGTCTGCAACATCCACAACTGTCCAGGAGATCATTAAGGAGGAGGTCTCTCAATACACAGAATCTACTCACGATGAAATGTCCGACTATGATTATGATCAGTTGGAATCTGGCTCCACTCTGGAGATTAAGAATGTTGCAGATGACGTTGCTGAGGTGATTGTGGATGAAATCATGTCGCAAAACAAAGATGATCCAGAAACAGCCCAGAGCACACCCTCTCTGAAGAAAGTGTCTGAAAGGATTAGGACAATCACTGCAAAGCAGTTTGCCCAAGCGTCCATTTGTCGTATTGTGGGCAGACTGAATAACAAGTACTTTGACAGCCTTTACAACCCGGCCTTGACAAGGTTTTGGGTAGGCAGTCAATGCAATCTGTTACGAGTGATATTGACGCTCTGCTTCCAACAGCAGTTGGTGAGATACAGCAGGGGCAGAATGGGTCTCAATGGATGGATGATATTTTCAGTGGTGAAACCCTCGAGTTAACCAACGAGCTGAATAATATCCTCAGCAATCACATAGATAGGATGAGATTTAAGATGACCTCACCACCAAAAGCCTCACAACCACGGTGCACAAGCATAACGGTTTGTCCGCCACGTGCTATCATATCAGCTGACATCCTTGCCATTGTGTGGTGTTTCCTTGGAGTAATGAGGTGGTGGCTTCACACACAGTCAGAAACTCTCACTTCCACGGTGATAACACATAGTTTAGAAAAAGCTGTGTCAGAGGGCCCGAACGGTGGGGCCAGTCTGCCTTCGGCACCTGGTAACGGGTCTGGCTTAAGTTGTTGTGGCCGAGTGGTTAAGGCGATGGACTAGAAATCCATTGGGGTTTCCCCGCGCAGGTTCAAATCCTGCCAACAACGGCAAGCTGCTTTTCATGTCCATGTATCTTCCAGTGTTTAGAAACCAAGCCGCCCTTCAATGGATAGGAGATAATACAGCTGCAACACCTTAGCCGATACGAGATGGGAAGTAGAAATGTGAAGCTTGTTGTTTCAAAACCTCATTTATTTGCTCCATTGCCCCTAACCCTAATCCTTGACCTGGGTTCGATTCCCAGCCATTGCAGTAATCTTATGCCCAACACTTGGATTTACGATCTCAATCTCTGGTTGCTACATTATCTTGAAAAAACAACATTCTTTAAGTTGTTGTGGCCGAGTGGTTAAGGCGATGGACTTGAAATCCATTGGGGTTTCCACGCGCAGGTTCAAACCCTGCCAACAACGGTGTACTGTTTTTCATGTCCATCTTACTTTCAGTGTTTAGAAACCAAGCACCCGACGGAGACAAAACAGCTGCAATACCTTAGCCGATACGAGGTGGGAAGTTGAAATGTGAAGCTTGTTGTTTCAAAGCCTCATTTCTTTGCTCCATTGCCCCTAATCCTAATTCTTGACCTGGGTTCGATTCCCAGCCATTGCAGTAATCTTATGCCCAACACTTGGATTTACGATCTCAATCTCTGGTTGCTACATTATCTTGAAAAAACAACATTCTTTAAGTTGTTGTTGCCGAGTGATTAAGGCGATGGACTAGAAATGCATTGGGGTTTCCCGGCTAGTTCAAATCCTGCCAACAACGGCGGCTGCTTTTTTATGTCCATCATACTTCCAGTGTTTAGAAACCAAGCCCCCTAAGGATACAGATAATACAGCTGCAACACCTTAGCCGATACGAGATGGTAAGTTGAAATGTGAAGCTTGTTGTTTCAAAGCCTCAGTTATTTGCTCCATTGCCCCTAACCCTAATCCTTGACCTGGGTTCGATTCCCAGCCATTGCAGTAATCTTATGCCCAACACTTGGATTTACGATCTCAATCTGTGGTTGCTACATTATCTTGAAAAAACAACATTCTTTAAGTTGTTGTTGCCGAGTGGTTAAGGCGATGGACTAGAAATGCATTGGGTTTTCCCCGCACTAGTTCAAATCCTGCCAACAACGGCAGCCTGCATTTCATGTCCATGTATCTTCCAGTGTTTAGAAACCAAGCTGCCCTTCAATGGATACGAGATAATACAGCTGCAACACCTTAGCGGGTACGAGATGGTAAGGTGAAATGTTAGGTCTGTTGTTTCAGAGACTCATTTACACCCAAGGATTTGATCTATTGCACTGTACTTTGTCAGAGCAAATTCTCACTGCTTGCACTCAAGTTCATGAAGAGATGTGTACACATTCAATTCTCAGTTTTATGTGTTTCAGAACTTTGAGTTAAACTAACTCTTTTCTTCCCCTCTTTGGATTCTGTTCAACAGGGATTCTCTTTCACCTTTTCCCACATTTATTCCGTTCTAGCAGCCAAATTGTAGGGCTTTTGTGGCGATGGTGGTATAGTGGTGAGCATAGCTGCCTTCCAAGCAGTTGACCTGGGTTCGATTCCCAGCCATCGCAGTATCCTTTAGACCAATACTTTCGTTTACAATCTCAAACTCTGATTGCTACATTATCTTGAAAATTATTGAAAAAAAAAGCTTCCTCAGGTTGTTGTGGCCGAGTGGTTAAGGCGATGGACTTGAAATCCATTGGGCTTTCCCCGCGCAGGTTCAAACCCTGCCAACAACAGCAGGCTGCTTTTCATGTCCATGTGTCTTCCAGTGTTTAGAAACCAAGCCGCCCTTCAATGGATACGAGATAATACAGCTGCAACACCTTAGCAGGTACGAGATGGTAAGTTGAAATGTGAAGCTTGTTGTTTCAAATCCTCAGTTATTTGCTCCATTGCCCCTAATCCTTGACCTGGGTTCGATTCCCAGCCATTACAGGAATCTTATGACCAACACTTGGATTTACGATCTCAATCTCTGGTTGCTACATTATCTTGAAAAAACAACATTCTTTAAGTTGTTGTGGCCGAGTGGTTAAGGCGATGGACTTGAAATCCATTGGGGTTTCCCCGCGCAGGTTCAAACCCTGCCAACAACGGTGTACTGTTTTTCATGTCCATGTTACTTTCAGTGTTTAGAAACCAAGCACCCGACGGAGACAAAACAGCTGCAATACCTTAGCCGGTACGAGATGGGAAGTTGAAATGTGAAGCTTGTTGTTTCAAAGCCTCATTTATTTGCTCCATTGCCCCTAACCCTAATCCTTGACCTGGGTTCGATTCCCAGCCATTGCAGTAATCTTATGCCCAACACTTGGATTTACGATCTCAATCTCTGGTTGCTACATTATCTTGAAAAAACATCGTTCTTTAAGTTGTTGTGGCCGAGTGGTTAAGGCGATGGACTAGAAATCCATGGGGGTTTCCCCGCGCAGGTTCAAATCCTGCCAACAACGGCAGGCTGCTTTTTATCTTCCATGTATCTTCCAGTGTTTAGAAACCAAGCTGCAACACCTTAGCAGGTACGAGATGGTAAGGTGAAATGTTAGGTCTGTTGTTTCAGAGACTCATTTACACCCAAGGATTTGATCTATTGCACTGTACTTTGTCATAGCAAATTCTCACTGCTTGCACTCAAGTTCATGAAGAGATGTGTACACATTCAACTTTCAGTTTTATGTGTTTCAGAACTTTGAGTTAAACTAACTCTTTTCTTCCCCTCTTTGGATTCTGTTCAACAGGGATTCTCTTTCACCTTTTCCCACATTTATTCCGTTCTAGCAGCCAAGTTGTAGGACTTTAGTGGCGATGGTGGTATAGTGGTAAGCATAGCTGCCTTCCAAGCAGTTGACCTGGGTTCGATTCCCAGCCATCGCAGTAATCTTATGCCCAACACTTGGATTTATGATCTCAACCTCTGGTTGCTACATCATCTTGAAAACATTTGAAAAAACAACATTCTTTAATTTGTTTTGGCCGAGTGGTTAAGGCGATGGACTAGAAATCCATTGGGGTTTTCCCCGCGCAGGTTCAAATCCTGCCAACAACGGCAGGCTGCTTTTCATGTCCATGTATCTTCCAGTGTTTAGAAACCAAGCCGCCCTTCAATGGATACGAGATAATACAGCTGCAACACCTTAGCCGATACGAGATGGTAAGTTGAAATGTGAAGCTTGTTGTTTCAAAGCCTCAGTTATTTGCTC